>NW_008668835.1:0-7942 GCF_000695815.1 Acanthisitta chloris
TTCCAACCCAAACCAGCCTGTGATTCTTCATGTGAAGCTTTACATGCATTGTTTGACTGTTGAAAGGAAATTTTCCATGCTGGGATTTTACCTTCCCAGCAATTATAAATCATTAAGGGTATTTAACAGGTCTGTACGCTCCTCATGGAGCCATCTCATTGGTCTGTCACCCCTAAACTGATGTGTGTGCTGTGATTTAGGAGGAGACATCTAGATCCATCTCTGATGTCGCAGAGAGTGTTTTGTGACAGGTTTAGTATGCACTTCGTGATGAGGAGACAACAATCAATAAGCAGCTGTGGCACACAAGGTTAGCCCAAGTTCAGAGCAGGCTCAGCACTGATTGGTTTCCAAAGTCAGATGCACCAGGCTGCTGTGGCCACAGGAGCAAGGTCACCCAGAGGATCTGGTGACAGGATAAATAACAAAGCAGAGCTGAGGGAATTTGTCAGCAGCACGTCCAAGAGAAAATTGGGCTTTATTACGTCAGATTTGGGGCTCCATGATGTGACTTTTCACATTTCCTGACACCTAGTTGTATTTTTCCCTTTTATTAACTTGCAGAATGGTGGGATCTTGCTCTTTCTCCTCCAATGTCATTGAGGTTTTAAACAGGCTAAACAAGGTGGTTTGAAGGGAATCAGTTGGTAAATCAGTTCCATCCTGTTCATGAAATGGAGACAGGCTGTGATGGACGGGGTGCATGAACAAGGTAGACAGGTGGGTATGTGTGTAGGGTGGCGGCTCTCATTGTGAGGACTTACCTTTACACCTGCACAAGTGAAGCCTACAGGTGAAATAGATGTTTATGGCCTAGCTGTTAATTGCAGGATACTCCAGCTAAAATTAAGTCTTGCAAACCAAGCCAACTGCGCCTTTCTACCCTCCATTCCTCCCTCCATAATCCAGTCAACTCTCTTTTCCCATCCAAGTCTGCGTTGCCAGCAGCCAAAGGTCGGACACGCACAGGGACTCTCCGGCAGCTGAATGTCACATTTTATTGAGTGGGTGGATCCTGTTCATCCATTTCCCCTCCAAGCCTTTCTAAAAATATCATAAACCTTAACAAGGAGCTATTTTGGAGGAATCATGTTCATGAGGATAGTCATGGGAAGCTTCTTTTGGCAGGCTGCATGTGTCTGATTTGCATGCTTCCTTGGTCAGGGGCTTGGTGACCGTGTGTTGTGAGCCAGTTGGATGTGAGCTAAAGGGAGAGCATCTGGTTTTTGGGACTTCCTGGGTTGGGATATCTAATTCAAGTGAGTTTCTAGGAGGAAAAGAAGTGAAGATATACTTAGAGGAATGTTGATATGTGACTGAAGTCATTCATTTCAGGCATTTGCACCCCAGCCTGCAGCTTAGCGGATCTGATTTCATAAAACCTGGCTGTGATTTCTCTCCAGGGACCTTAATGAGCTTGCCACTTTCAATAAACATTTATAGCAACTCCTGTCAGCCTGTGGATGAGAGAAACTCCTGTGAGAGACTTTTAACTACCAAAAAATACTTAAAGATACCAAAAAAAAAACCAACCAAGAGAAGATGAGTAGAAAATGTCCAGCTGAGGTGTTGGCTGAGTAGCTGGAGGGTGAATCGCAGTGCTAGCCCTTTGCTCTGTAGTCATGCAGTAGGGATGTTTGCTTTTCTCCCTTGGAAAACCATGCCCATTGGAGCACTGCTGGAATTGGGACCAGCAAAGCCATGAGTGGGAATCAAAGCAAAGTGTAAGCGCTGAGATGGAAGTGAAGCAGGTAAAGGCTGTCCCAAGTGTGGAATTGCGCAGTCCTCAGGTTTGCACCTCTAAGAGATTTCCCTTTTTTCGCATCAAAAACTCCAGATATGAAGCTGAAGCTGCTTTCTTCGCCAACCTGAAGCTGTCTGACTTCAACATCATCGACACCCTTGGAGTTGGAGGCTTCGGAAGAGTTGAGCTGGTAGGTGACTTTTCTTTCTTTGCACTTTTCATGATAAATGCTGTGATACAAGTCTTATTTTTTTCTGGTTATTACGTCCCAATAACCATGAGAAAATGAGATGATGATAGGATGATATATTTTGTAATGGGTGGAGAAAGCTGAACTGCATTTCCTGAGAAATAAAAATGTACAAATAAATGCTCTGCAGTAAGCAAGAAGAATTTATGACATAGGTTGAGCAAGGAGCACATATCATCTCTCTCTAAGTGGCTTCCAGCATTGATTTATGGCCTTTTAAAAACAGCCTGAAGAACTCTGTGGCTGTTGAGTGCTAAGATTGAAAGAGCAACCTAAAATCATACTTAACCAGAACCAGAGTAACCTATAATGTCTCTTCTAAGCTGTTTATAATTCAGGGCTAGAGATAGTTCTGCTTGGTTACATTCAGCACCTGAACCATGACAACACATCAGAAAGCTACTTATTTTTTGCAGGACTGTAGAGAAAGGGCAAAATCTGAGCTTGCTTTTTGCTCTGCTTGGATTTAGAGCTCTGTAGTCTAAATTAAAGCAAAGCCTGAGCAGGAGGAGACTGACCCAGTTGTGAGACCATGTCAATACATAAACTTAGAATAGAAATAGGGAGTTAATTTACACCAGAGAGGAGCTTCTGACACCAGACACTAGTACAGTATGTTAGGAACTCCTACAAGTTAGGGGCAGAAAAGGAACAGAGTTACTATTGCCATCACAAAAGTGCAGGGAAATCCCTGCTCTCTAGCCCTGTGGGAACCAAGCACACCCATAGTACTAGGAACTGGGAAAAGGGCAAAATGTAGTGTTTTGGTGATGTAAAGGGTAAATTCTGTGTTCAAAGCACAACTTGTTCTTCCCTATGATTGATTCCTGACTTTTCCTGCTTGAATGTATGTAAAACAGTGTGGAGGAGAGTGTGTTTGTGAGAACACTTAGCCCTTCCTGGGGGTTGGGCTTTAATTTACTATTTATTTGTGTATGTGTTAGCTACTAGCAGCTGTTGTTTTGCAAGAGAGTCACCGGAGCTCACCACTAGCCTGGGAAGGATGTCCTTTCACCACTCCTTCTGTAGTCATCTGCTGAGGATGCTTCAGACCAGGAGTTTAATTTGGGTTGTGTTCAACCTCCCTTTTGAAGGTCCTTTTCACCCTCTGTTGACAACAGCATTAAGCTCAGGAGATTTTTCTCCTAAATTAACATCACTGCTGGCTTCTCCCGACATGACCTGTAATAAGGGACCCCACTGCTTTGGGGCTTGATTTGAGGCTTGTGAAGGAGCTTGTGAGGTTTGTTTTCATTTTGTAAGGCTTTCTTGGTGTGTGTTGTCAAGGTGTTTGAAACCCTCAAGATGTTCCTGGGAAAGTGCATGGGTTTGTCTTCATGAGAGGTCACTGATGGGACCCTCAAACCACACACTGGAGTGCTACTGGACAGGCCAGTTCTCTATCTCTGGCTGCTCACAGAACTCATTTGGAAGCTTTAAGGTGATGACTAAACCTACATCTTAGTGATGCACAACACTTGACCAGTCAAGTGGAACTGCAAGAGTGGACATGCTCTGTTGCTTCAATGTGTCAGATCAGAGTCAAGTAGAAATAGTTAATTCTAAGTTGATATCCAAATCTCAGAAGTCTCCAAGAATCCCTGGTGCCACCTACACACCTACTGACAGGAAAAACCTTTCCATCACCTCATAGGGGTTTTCTTCAGTGGTGGCTGCCCCTCTCCTAGGCAGGAAAATGCTGCTTTGGCTCTTCTTCTGTTCTGCTCAGCTCATTTTAAGACTGTATTGCACACAGAAGGATAAAAGATATTTAAAAGTGTAGCTCAGCACTCCAGACTTTATTGTTTTTCTTTACCACAGAGGGAAATTTTGTTACAAAAGCAAGAAAACCTTCTTTTGGTCAAAACTAAGCCTAGAATTTCTACCTCTTGCTTCTATCTCCTCCAGGAAAAATATGCTCTGTAGTTTAAGGCTAAGAATTTAATGAATGTATAATATATGGGAGGAATTGAGTCTTATTGCCTGAGTGTGTCACAGTAGCCTGCAAGGACAGGAATGTTCCTGGAAAATATTCACATTTTTGGGCTTACCAAGAGTAAAATTGATCAAATAAGTTAAGTACATTGCAAGGAAGAGGATTTTTATGGCTTTGGACAAGATGCCCCAGGACATTGCTGTACAGCTCAAGAGGGCAACTGCTGATGTCTAGTTGGGAACTGGAATGTCTAGGGCTGAGTTGGACTCTTGCTGGCCAAGAAGGAATAATGCACCCATTGCTCTGGGGTTTATTGTCCACATGTGGTTTGTTTACACTCTGGTCTTCCAGACACCTCTGGGAACACTGGTGGTGTGGAGAGCTCACCCCTTCCACGTGTTCATACACAAGGACATGGCTTTTAGGACCAAGAGCCTAAAATCCAAATGATTTTCAATTCTCTGGATATTACACCTGAAAATACCTTTCAGTTGTGCTTTTCTAGGCAGTTTTATTTTTTGTATCTCAGGAGAAGTTTCCAATAGGTTTGTGTTGGTGGTGTCTGTCATTCACTCAGGTGTTTGATGGCTCCTTGATGCCTTTTGCAACATGCCTTGTCCTTCTGGATGCTCTTCTTCATCCCTAGCTGGACTTTTATCCAGGCTTCTCTCAAGGGGATAAACCATCCAGGGTTGGAGAGACCACAATCTGCCCAGAGAACAGTAGGAACAGTCATTTTGGGATGCATCCTCTATTTTTTGCAGCTCAGCTTCTCTGCATTATGTCAGTTGAGCATCTTCTGTGTTGGGCTCCAGGTGCCTCAATAACATGCTGGAATAGAGAATGTCACCTCATGTTCATGTCCCACTTCTCAGAGGACAGGGATGTAGGTCAGGTGTCCCCAGCCTTCATAAATCATCTCTCCTGGACTTTATTGTTCTTGTCTTTGTTCTTTAATGTCCTTTTAATTTAAGTCCTCTGCTTCTAGTCATCTGCCCCAGATCAGCGCATTTGGTTTGAAATCAAGATTACTTTTGACAGCGCTGAAATAAATCTATTGGAGTATCTGAACATATGGGATTTGAGTCATTGTTGCCATGAAATCAGTTTGTGGAGGTGATGGGAGACTAAAAATCAGGCTCATACCTGAACATGTGCCTTCTGCCCTCCTAGGACATCCTGTGACTGGAAGGAGCCTAAAGACCTTGTCATCCAGCAGGGGCAAATATTCCTAACCACTTCTGACCAGTTTTCTCTACTTGTTTGTTAAGACTTTAGGAAGGAGATTCCCAGGAGGCTTTTTTTTTGCTCGCATTTCCCATCTCCCTGCTGTATCTCACCTTGAACTACAAGCACACATAGCCAGTGAGGTTGGGTTGTGTGGATTTGAAGACCTTTATCACCTGAACCTAAAGAACTCTTTCCTTTAAAAGAACCAATATGCTTTTCTTGAACTTTACATCCTGACCAGTGTCAGGACCTGAGGGAACAGCTGGAGCTGTTGTTAGGGGAGATTTAGGTTGGATATTAGGAAAGGTTCTTCCCCTGGAGGGTGTTTTGGCACTGGAACAACTCCCCAGGGCAGTGGTCACTGCCCTAAGCTTGAGAGAGCTCAAGGACAGTTTGGACAATGCTCTCAGGCACATGGTAGGATTGTTGAGGATGTCCTGTGCAGGGCCTGGAGTTGGACTGGATAATCCTTGTGGGTCCCTTCTGACTCCGTATATTATATGATTCTAATTTATGATTTCTAGGCCTGTGATGATTCCTGTTGCTCAGACTCTCACCTCTTTGGAGCATTGCCCAAACCAGGTACTTTAGTCTGACCTGGGCTTTCTTCTGCTCAGATGGAGCTGGGCAACATTTAGCAGCACTTCCACTACTAAGCAGAGTTCCTTTAATTTCAAGTCATTGCTTCAATTAGTAAAAATTACTTTAAATTAGCTTGTTTTCCTCAGAAATGCTCCCAACCCTCTCTGGTTTGATTTTAATAGGTGTAAAGTTAGTAAGATTCTTTTTCTTGTATAATCCAAGCCATTAATGAAACTTTTTTATGTACTAGCCAGACCCCCTTGAAGTCCATTTCAGTTGATGGTGGCCACTAAAATCCAAACCATTTTCCAATATGGAGATTCATAAAGACACACATAAAAACATAGACATAAAAAGAGTCAGCCACATTTGTGGAGCCTAGACCAGACTCTTTTTAAGGAACACTGTGGCATTTTTCACTTTTAATTGTGTTTTAAAAGAAATATGATCACAGATTGTGAAGTGCAATCAAATCTATTATAGCCTATAGCCTGTTTTGTAAACAAAGCCATTAATGAATTAATTAGATAGTGAGGAGAAAAAAATGCTGCAGTTGTCTTATGATAGGTTGACAAAGTCAGGATTCAGATGTTTAGTAGCAGAAATTTCCAATTCCATAGACAGCAGTTTGTGTATTACAGAATCCAGAATAGCTGGGGTTGGAAGTGACCTCTGGAGATCATCTAGTCCAATCCCCCTGCTCAGGCAAGGTCACCCAGAGCAGATGACACAGGAACGCATCCAGGTGGGTTTGAAATGTCTCCAGAGAGGAGACTCCATGCCCTCCATGGGCACCTGTGCCAGTGCTCTGCCATCCTCCATAGAAAGAAGTTCTTCCTCATGTTGAGGTGGACCTTCTTGTGTTTTAGTTCATGGCCATTGCTCCTCAACCTGCTGCTGGGCACCACTGAAGAGTCTGGCACCATCTCAACACCCCTTGGAGAAACTTGTATGGATTGATGAGATCCCTCTCAGTCTTCTCTTGCCCAGACTAACCAGACCCAGCTCCCACAGTCTCTCCTCATCAGAGAGATGCTCCAGACCCCTCATCATCTTTGTGGCCTCTGCTGGACCCTCTCCAGTACCTCCTTAACTTTCTTGAACTGTGGAGACCAGGATTAAACACAGCACTCCAGATGTGACTCACTAGGGCTGAATAGAGGGGGAGGATCACTTCCCTGACCTTCTGGCAACATTCTTCCATATAAAGTGACCTTACCAAGCTTTTTATTACAAAGATAAGATTTCTCTTTGAAATCTCTTCATTTTTATTACTAATTGTCAGGAAACTTTGGCCTCCAGCCTTTTGAAAGGGATCTGAGGAGCATCTCCCCTACAAAGACAGACTGAGGAAGCTGGGACTGTTCAGCCTGGAGAGGGGAAGGTTGTATAGAGACCTCAGAACAACCTTCCAAGACTTGAAGGGGCTCCAGGGAAAATACAGAGGGACTCTTTGTTAGGAACTGTAGTGATAGGACAAGGGGAAATGGGGATAAATAGAAAGAGGAAAATTTAGATTAAATATTATGAAGAAGTTTTTCCCTGTGAGAGTGGTGAGACACTGGCACTGGTTGCCCAGGGAGGCTGTGGCTGCCCCAACCCTGGCAGTGTTCAAAGCCAGGTTGGCTAAAGCCTTGAGCAACCTGTTCTGGTGGGAGGTGTCCCTGCCCATGGCAGGGGGTTGGGACTAGATGATCTCCAAACCATTAACATTCCATGATTCTATGAACAATTCTGTGCAGAGCAGCATCATGTATGGAGTTTAGGTCCATTTGAGATTTTCAAGATACCACAGTGATGAGTTTTTCCATGTGGTCCCACATATTTTAGCCATATAATCCTTCCTCTATTTACTTTTGACTGGAATGATTTTATGCATGAAACCATTGACATTCCTCTCTGCATTTTATAGCCTTTTTGCTTCTAGACATTTTTGAGAAATAATATTCACCTCTGGGCTTTAGAGGAAGACACAATTTCATCTATTTTCCCTATGTCCTTTGCTTATAAAAAACTTCCTTGTGTGTATTGTGAAGCACTGAATATCAGTTTTCAGTACAGGGGTCAAATCAAGGATTGTTAATCAGCTGAGAGTTTTCAAGGACTATTTAGATGTATTCCTAGAGTGTAATTTTGCACTTTATTTACCTGGAGATTCCTGGAATGCTCTGATTGTGGTACAATATTTAGTGCTTTCCCT
>NW_008668835.1:7980-13711 GCF_000695815.1 Acanthisitta chloris
AAAGTAAATAAGGTCACTGTCACAGACTGTTTCCACCCTGATGCCCACTTGGAATTTATTCCAAATTAATCCTTCCAAACTCCAGCCTGAAGTATATCTTAAAGACTTCATTTCTAGTCCACTTTTTTTTCCCATCTTATCATAGAATACCACAATGGTTTGGGTTGTAAGGGACCTTAAAGATCATCTCATTCCAACCCCGGCCATGGGCAGGGACACCTTCCACTATACCAGGTTGCTTCAAGCCCCATCCAACCTGGCCTTGAACACTTCCAGGCACAGGGAATCCACAACCTCTTTGAGCAACTTCTTAGGTGGGTTTTTTATTTTAAACAGCTAACCCAAAATGATTGTGATATTCAGCATGAGTAAGGAAGTGAGAAGCACCATGTAGCCTGCTTATAATTTGCAAATGCAAATTATAATTTCTCTCTAAGTCTTAGGTCAGGGAAGGAACTGAATCTGGCCTTAGGGAGATGTGGAACATCCCTTCAAATCCCTAATCACAGAATCATTTAGGTTGGGAAAAACCTCCAAGATCATCAAGTCCACCCCGTGACCCATCACCACATTGTCAACTAGACCAAAGGACTAAGTGCCACATCCAAGTGTTTCTTGAACTCCTGGGCTGGTGATTTCACTACCTCCCTGGGCAGCCTGTTCCAAGGCCTGACAGACCTTTCTGTGCAGAAATTCTTCCTGATGTCCAACTTGAACCTCCCCTGGCACAGCTTGAGGCCATTTCCTCTTGTCCTGTAGCTTGTTACCTGGGAGAAGAGGCCAAACCCCACCTGGCTACACCCTCCTGTCAAGGAGTTGCAGAGAGTGAGAAGGTCCCCCATGACCCTCCTTTTCCCCAGGCTGAGCCCCCCCAGCTCCCTCAGCTGCTCCTTATAGGACTTACTCCCCTGTCCCTGGTGGAAAGGTCTGCAATGCTGAGCACAGTGCTTCTGTAGGCTTGGAGGCATCAATAGGAGCAAGATATTCCCTAAAAAGAAACAACCACTGGTGAGAAAACAACGTGTAAGGCGAAGAATGTTATTATGGGGAATTCTCTTTCATCCTGGAAGAAGATAAATATATTTAGTAGGAAAAGCCTGATTGCCTCTGCTGCTGCGGGTGGGGAGAAGTGGCTGCTTGCTTTGTCCGTGCAGCAGTTCAGCTGTCAGGATTAGCAGAGCTCAGCTTGCAAGTGCTGTGCTCACCAACAGCTGCTGCTATTTTTGTTGGTTCAAATGGATCTAGCTGGGAAACAGCAGAAGATAAAGGACCTTGGGCATTCCTAGCAAGCTAATGCATTTGCAGATCAGCTCCTAAGCGCTGCCGTTGCGTTGGTTGTTATTTAATGCCTCATGAAGATTTCCGTGTTTAACTAAAGCACAGATTTCTGGCTCCTTTCTGTCTAAGTCTCTGTTTTGGAGCTGAGGTCGGCTGCCTGCGGGAGGCTCTCACACCGTGCTCGTTGGCGGGAGATTTAAACCGCCCCTGGAGCGGGACAGTTAGCGCAGGCGGGGTACAGCCACCCTGCTTTCTTTTCTTCTTTTTTTTCCCCCCCTTTGCTTTTGCTTTCTTTTTTTTTCCCGCAATTCAGCTAGACCCAGCAATGGTATCTACCCACCCCCTGCTGGCACTTTGCTTTGCAGCTCGGCTAGGCCCAGCAGTTGTTTCAAAGGGGGCGAGCACTGGTGCTGCCGCTCCCGGGAGGAAAGTTGCAGTCCGGACAGGACCCTCCGTGCAGGACGGAGCTGTTCAGTCACTGCTGCACACAGAGCCTCGGTCTGGCCTCAGTCTGGGAGGGCAGTGCGAGTCTCACCTGCCTACGATGTGAGCAGGTGCCTGGTGGCAGAGCTCAAGGGAGAAGTAGAGAGGTTAAGCAGCATTAGGGACAGTGAAAGGGGAATAGACTGCCGGAGTCACAGCCTTTCGAGCCCAAAAGAGGTTTGTCAGGAGGCAGTGAAGCCCTGCCCCTCCTGCCGTCAGGCACAGGGAGCAAACCGGGCAGATGGGGGAATGGAAACAGGTCCCTGATGGAAGAGGTAAAAGAATCCTCTCCCAACCCCCATCGCCTCCCCAGCTGCCCTTAAAGAGCAGGTATGACCCAGAGAGTCAGGCAGAGGACAGTCATAAGGGTGATCCAGCTGGAGGATCTCCAGCTTGCACCCCATCTTCTAGACCCCTTACTACCACAGCTACAAAGAAAAAAAGAAGCTTAGTTGTATTGGGCAATTCCCTTCTGAAGAGAACTAAGGGCTCTATATGCCGACCAGACCCATCCCACAGGGAATTCTGCTGCCTGCCCAGGGCTCAGGTAAGGGATATCAGTAGGAGACTCCCTGAGCTCGTTCAGCTTCTGATTACTACCCACTGCTAGGAATCCAGGCTGGCAGTGATGATATCAATGAAAGAGGCATCAGGGTAATGGAAAATAACTTCAGTAAACTGGGCAGACTAGTTAATGGGACAGGAGCACAGGTGGTGTTCACCTCAGTTGCTGCAGTAGCAGGGATGGATTAGGAGAGGAGGAGGATATCCCACCTTATCAATAGGTGGCTAAAGGATTGGTGCTACTGGCAGAATTTTGGCTTTTTTGACCATGGGGCATATTCTATGCTGCCAAGATTGCTCGAGTCAGATGGGCTGCATCTCTCTAGCACGGACAAAAGAACTCTAGCCCATAAGTTGGCAGGGCTGATCAGGAGGGCTTTAAACTAGGTCTGAGGGGGGAAGAGCTTTTGCATCACTGGGTTCTGGCCAGTGCTGAAGGTTGTATCTAACAGGAGGTGGCAGCGGTTAGGTTCACTTGACAAGTGTTCTGGCAGGATGTGTGCTACAAGGAAGTCTGGGAAAAGAGGGCTTAGGTATCTGTTAGGTTCAATTCAATATGCAAATAACACCTTATTTTGACTAAGTCCTTTATTAAGAAAATGTATGATAAAAATAGCATGAGCAACATAATAATTGGGAACTTTGGCACACAATTGAGAGAATGAGAAATATATCCATTTAATAGATCATGACCTTTAAAAAGTAGAAAATACTGCTTAGGGCAGCACTACTGTTCTTCTGAAGCTTTAATTCAACCCTTAATTTATGGAGAAATGTCTTGTTAGAGGACACCCCAAAGGTCACCCCCTCCGTGTGTCTCTGGGTGGGAGAGAAGAGGTTGAGGGCCCAGGTGAAGAGGGGCAGGCTGTGCCCAGGTGCTGGCTGTCAGTGTCCCCAGCACTGCAGATGTCATGGTTAATAGCTGTGGATGGATCTCTCCAGTGTCTAATCCCCTTGTGACCCCTTTGTGTTTCTGGCCTCCCTGACATCCTGTGACAAAGACTTCTATGATGTTAATTGTGTGGTGGGAAAAGGTAGTTCCGTTCATTTTTTTCTTCTGGTAGTTACTCTTGGTGTCTTGTAGCTCTTGTATCTTGAGAAATAGTAATGATTTTCTGTTCACCTTTTGTCCACTACCATAATTTTATTGGCATTTATAATATTCCTCATTGTCTTCCCTCATGCAGTTGAGTCACAATTTATGGAGTCGCTCTTAGACCTGCCATAGTTCCATCCCTGTAGTTGTCCATATTGGCCATCTCCACCTTTCCTCACACTTTCTGCAGTCCCTTCTGGTAAGAAGACTAGAAAGCAGCAATGCTGACTCCATACCTCTCACTGCAGTGCCAAAAGGGATGGGTTTTTCCAAGGTTTCCTCACTGGAACTGGGTCAGCTTTGTTCAGGCATATGGCAAGCTGCCTGCAAAAGGAGCTTTCCCTCTTACCAAACACCTTGTGGAATTACATCAACGTTACTGAATGGTTTCAGCTGGCAAAAAATAGCCTTTCCTGGACTAAACTATCCAATTTTAAGTGTGTGTTGGATTGCTTGTTTGTTTTTCTTTAGTGAGCCAAACTGAGGTAGAGAGGAGGGACCAGTAGATTCAGAGACACCTAATACTGAGGAAGAAATAGGTTTATGTGAATTATTTTGGAGGAGAGCCTTTATTTACTCATGTTGAGAGCCAGAATTGCAAATCTGATTATTAAGTGCAAATGAGGCTTAATTTTCTGCTTTGAGGGAAATGTGTGAACTAGTAGCATGTCTTCTGTGATCTTTGGGCATCACAGTATAAGGAAGATATTAAGTCCTTGTCCATGGCAAACTGAATATGAGACAAGTGTGCCCTGGCAGCAGGAGGGACATTGTGTCCCGGGGAGCATCAGGCAAGGCATTGCCAGAGGGAGGGGATTGTCCTGCTCTGCTCTGTGCTGGGGCAGCCTCACCTGGAATATTGTGTGCAGTTTGGGCACCACAATGTAAGGAAGAGATTCAGTGACGGGAGAGTGTCCAAAGGAGGCAACGAAGATGGTGAAGGGCCTTGAGGGGAAGCCACATGTGAAGTGCCTGAGGTCACTTGCTCTGTTCAGCCTGGAGAAGAGACTGAGGGGAATCCTCACTGCTGTATACAACATCCTCAGGGAAGGAAGTGGAGAGGCAGCACTGACCTCTTATCTCTGGCAACCAGTGACAGGACCCAGGGAATGGCCTGAAGTTGGGTCAAGGGAGGCTTAGGCTGGATTTTAGGCAAAGGTTCTTCCCCCAGAGGGTGTTTGGAACAGCTCCCCAGGGCAGTGGTCACAGCCCCAAGCCTGACAGGCCTCAGGGAGTGTTTGGACAATGCTCCCAAGCACAGGGCGTGATTCTCAGAGATGTCCTGTGCAGGGTCAGGAGTGGGACTGGATCATCCTCAAGGGTCCCTTCCAATTCTGATTATTCTGTGATTCCGTAACTACGCAAGTGGCTGTGCCAGCCTGACAATTGCCTCGCAGTGCTGCTGGGACACGAGGCAGCATGGACCCATCCCACCAAATTAATCTTTTAATTTGAAAAAAATTAAAAACATATTTTATTTGCAGTGCTTCTTTCTATAGGTAACACAAGAAGTGAATAATATCTATATTTAAATCAAATTATTTTATGGAGTTTAGAGAAAGATCTCTGGACCTTGAGGTTGGAATAGAAGGAGAAAATCATGTGCTTTGATTTTAGCTCCAACTCCACTAAAGAGTGTGATGTTACCTCTGTCCATAAGGCTAATACTGTCTGGAAATTATGGAAATTGAACTTATGGTCCTTGTCTCACATGTACTGCTGCTAATCAAGTTCTCTGTGACTTATCATTTGATTTAAAATACAGAAGGGGGAGAAATTGCCTTTTTTGCCTCCCTTTTTTGGGGGAAGAGTGATATTGAAATAGTAGGCTTTTATGTGGTTATTTTCAAGAAAATCTAATTTCATCACTGCAAACTGTTTTCACCAGAGCTGTTCAACATTGAAGACTTCCCATTTGGAAGCCCCATACTCTAAGAGCATATTGCACTTAATCCCAGGGGGCAAATGCCATTGTTCCAGGCAGCTTTCCTACAAGCATTTACTGTACTGTGTCCCTCAGCATGGGATAATCACTAGTCAAACAGGATTGCCCCTGAAAAAGTTGATCATTAAATCATTAAGTTTCATACAGGGATCGGAATCAAAAAAGTTAACCAGGAATGGAACCTTAATGGATTAGTTTAATCTCAGTAAAATTGTCTTAAGAGAAAATGATACCAAATATCACTGAGAACTGGAAGCCAAATCTCTCTCTTCTTTCACAGGATCACAAGAATAATCAGAGTTGGAAGGGACTCTTGAGGATCACCTAGTCCAGTTCTGGACCCTGCACAGGACATCCCTGAGAAT
>NW_008668836.1:0-1179 GCF_000695815.1 Acanthisitta chloris
GCAATGGGTCTGCACCCCACAGCAGTCGTGCACAAACACACATCCACACAACACGTGTGTTATGTGCCTTTGACTTCTCCCACGGCTGTGACCACTGGTTTCAAAGAACGTTCGATGTGGCAGGTCCACAAGCCTTCCTCAGGCTCTTGCCCTGGCAGCGCAGCTGAAGTGTTTGCATGTGGAGGAGCAACAGGGAAGAGCCCCTGCCCAGGTCAGGAGAGCAGAGGTTACTGCTGTGTGTTGAGATTGAGAGACAGGGTACCACAACCAGGTTTTAAGCAGTGACCATGTACCGTGGAGCTGTGGGACCCCCACAATTTGTTTCTGAGGTGCCTTTGCCTCAGATACCCCTCTTTGAGCTCTGCATGCCTGCGAAAAATAGAGAGGTTTCTTTCTCCAAACATGTCCCTCCCATCTTAGCATCATCTGTGCAATTCCTCCAGCTGCTCCTACATACATGGTATGACCTTTTTTTCCCCTTCCCTTGCTTTCTCCTCCATCCCATGCCACACTCCCCCCACCCCCACCCCATCCCTGCTCCCTTCTCTTCCCTGCCTGGCGCAGGGAGTCTGGGGCCAATCGGCTCCTCGAGATGATCAAATGTCACTATAAGTTGAGAGCCGCATCACCTTGGGACGCTCGCAGATCCCAGCCGGCCCGTCCCCTTCGACAGGGAGCTTGGTGCTTCTCTCCACTCCTCCCAGGTAAGTGGGATCCCCAGCAAGGGATTCTGCTGGGGGTTAACACCACAGAGGGGCTGAGCCTTGGTTTGAATGGAGAAGCATTAGGGAAGGGTTGGGGTCCACAGGATCTGGGATCTGGCACAGGATCCTAAGGAAAAGGCAGTGTTCCTTCCTGGCTTTGGTTGGGCATTGCACAAGTCTCATTTCACCCACAGAGATTTTGGTGCTCTGAACTCTAAAGGATAAGCAGTGGGAGAACAGACCCTTCCAAAGCGTGGGGCTGGGAATGAAGTGTCATCTCTTGGGGCACTCAGGGAAAATGCCCTCCAGCAGCAGGAAGAAAGTGCTGACCTTCCCTTCCCTGCCACCTGGAGAAAGGGATGGCCAGGGAGGCAGGTTTGAAGGGCAGGACCATTTGGGAGCTGCTGGCAGGTGAGGAGGGGTGTGGGGCTAGAGGGAGACCCCAGAAGCATAAATGTAGTCATGAAAAACTGCT
>NW_008668837.1:0-1110 GCF_000695815.1 Acanthisitta chloris
CCGTAGGCTGGCCCCGGCTACCAACCGACCTTTCCCTGGCCGTGCCGCAGTTCCGCAGCGGACCGAAGAAGGCTAAACCCACCTTGCCGTTTGCTTTGTTTGGTGCTGCTGTGGGTAGTGGGACGCTTGTCAAAGACGCGGGAGACTGGGGGCATGCTCGGTTCTTCACTACTGGAGTTGCACTTTTCCATTAAGGAAACCGCAGTGACTCCATGTGAGACGAGCAAAGGGGAGATGCATCTTCCGAACCTGCACGCACGAAACGGTTGACATACACACTAAACGGATGTACAGAACACAAGTCTGTAACTGGTGTATTAGCTACATATACATTATCATCTCCCTAAATCGCCGCGTGTTAGTGTTTTTCTCTTTTAAGTTATTATTTATTTCGTTTTCAATACGTGATCCCTTCGTCATTGCAAAGAGCGGTACTTAAGGAGCAATTAATAATCAGGCTGGAAGGTAGTGTTGAGGAAACCGAAAAGCAGTTCAGACCTTTGCCAAATGGTAAAAATCAGCGGGGCAGTGTACGTTTTGTCCTGTCACGACCAGTAGTTTTTTGGGTTTTTTTTGTCTTACAAAGCCAGCAAAAAGACACCCAGCACAAGGCCACCGCAGAGGAACTGCTTGGTCTAGAATCAGTTTTTGCTTTCTCATCCTTTTCCCCGCTTGCTCTCCTATATAGAGAGCAAAAACGGAGAATAAAAATGCTTGCCTTGAGTGTGCTACAGTGAGATATGCCAAAGAAAAACCCCTGAAGTTGAAGTTCCCAGTCCTCTGCAGAGATGTGTGAACTAATATTCAGATGTACCAGGAAGCCTCCCAGAGAATCACTGTAAGCAAAAAATAGTTCCCAGCAATACAAAAACGCCTTGTCGTAAAAGCGCATTATTATGATCATGATTATTATTATTCCGTGGCGGGATGTGCAGAGGCAGTCCACGGAGCACTGCCACAGCCCTGCGGCCACACACTGGTGGGTGCACAGGGGCCGAGCGCATACTGCCGGGGCTGTGTAGCAAACCCCCGCGGTGTGAACGCTGAGGGAGAGGACTGCTAATGCACTGGACATGCACCCACGGGAAGAGGGTTTATTGTTATTTTACT
>NW_008668837.1:1179-1475 GCF_000695815.1 Acanthisitta chloris
ATTACCCACGCGTGAAGGTGCACGCGAAGGGAGTGAGTGGCAAGGTGGGAGTGCCACGGGGTAGCCTACAGGCCTTCCCACGAACGGAGTGTCCGCGACCTACTCGCTGGCAGAGCCCCGACGGGCCGCGGAAACTGTGCGTGGGAGCTGGAGAGCCTCACACGCCGTGGGGCGATGCTTGGAGCGAATGCAACAGGGACATCCTTCCCTCTCCGCTGCTTCCCCTCCTCTCCGCCCTGCGAAGCCGCGTACCCCGTACACCTGTAGCAAAGACCCCCAGCAGCGGCCGGGCTCCC
>NW_008668837.1:1667-25409 GCF_000695815.1 Acanthisitta chloris
CCGAGCCCACTCCTGCCCCCCCGCCCTATTCCCATCATGGGACTGCCCCCGGGCCCAGCTAGAGCCGCAGACTCTAGCACTATGCTCAGCCACTTTCCCCCCGACACTGCCCCCCCTTTAACAGGTGTGTCCCCCTAAACAAAGTAAAGAAGCAAGAGATGCATTTTGAGAAATTGTATCTCCTTCCCGTGTATCTTGACCTTTGCTCACTTCCAGGCATAAGGCTAAAATGACGGGAGTAATTGGTGGGTGGAAGATCCTAAACCAACGGGAAATGCATGGGCTCAACGACCTCTGGATAACCCGGGTACCTTGGCACAAAAAGCAAAAAAATATTTACTCACCTTGAAGTTTCTATTTTTTTAAAGATTTTGTATTTATTTTGTTTTTATTTCTTAAGTCATCTTTTGAGATGGTTCAAGCTCCCATCTGAGGTTTAATTATAGTAAGCAGGAAGAGGGTGGAAGGGGAATGGGTTGATTCTGGGGGGAGGGGGTCAAAAACCAAAGCACCCTAAACCCCCCGGATTGAGAAGGTGCTGGACAAAAAGGCTTTCTGTGACTCATGCACACTCTGAAATGAAGATCTGAAAAAGGCATACAAGCCCTGGCTTGACTGGTTTGAAAGCGATTCCAGCAATTAGGAATTAATTCGGCATGGTCAAAAGGCGATTTCACTGCAAGTTATATCAAGTTATCCAAACTTTTACAGAGTTCAAGTGGTGGAAATGCGCCGCTGGGGTGGAGGTAAGGCTGCAGGAAAGAAAAACAAGGAGTGTTCAGGAAAGGCAGAAGAGGGGAAGCCATGGAGCAAGGGCTGGAGGGATGGTGAGCCCATGTTAGCGCTGAAGTTTGCTGATGTTGCTGGAAGAGAGGTTGGGGGTGGAGGGCAGGGTATGCTTTGTTTTGCAAATGGGAGAAAGTACTAAAAATGTGCTGAAGGTCCTAGGTAATAGAAAGAGGAATCTTAATTAAAAAAATTAAATCCGTGGGCTTGCTGGCTGATCAATATTTCTGGTACAGTATGACCCTTCCTCGATTAATGGCAGGAGAAAGAGTTAGCCCAGGCAGAGCTGATGTTGGGGCTGACTCTGGGATGAGAGGCACTGGGAAGATGTGGAGGGTGGAAGGAGGGATAAAACCAGGTTTTCACACACAGGCAGGCCAGCAATAAAACCATCAAAGGGAGGGGCAGCCACCCACCCAGGTGGCTCACGGCAGTGCTGGCCATGGGTTGCACCCCTGGCGTGGATCCTGTGATGTCTGCTGGGCCCAGCCAGGGCTCAGGCATTGGGGTTGTTCTTCATGAGCTCCACATCAGCGTCTACCATCTCCCTCACCAGCTCCTGCAAGGAGAGAGAGAGACAGATGAGGGCCCCAGTGCAGGGACAAATTGACAGCATGTCAAGAATGCCCTGGAGCATGACAAGCCTCCCTGCTCCCTGCAGCAGAACAAGGAGGCAATGGGGCTTTGCTGGGCTCTTCCCACAGCAATCCCAGCCCCAGCCCTGGCCCCAGCGTATGTTAGTGTGCTGCTGTGCACTGGGGTGCCCATTGCAGCTATAGTGGCTGCTGTCTTTAAAGCAAGAACACATGCAGGATCTCCGAAAATGGGGTTTCCCAGTGTGGCCAAATCACCTCACTCAGAGGTCCCTCCCTCCCTTCTTCTCCCCGTGATATGCTTTTAGAAGACATGAACACCCAGCAGGTACAGAGCATACCAGAAAGGCCACTCACATCAAACGTGACTCTTGGCTTCCAGTTCAGCTTTTGCCTGGCTTTGGTACAGTCCCCTTGTAGAAAATCCTGCGGAAAAGAAGAGAGAGGTGCTGCAAGAACTGTTACCTTCCCCACCTTGATGGTCTTGCCATTGCACATGTTTCCCTGTGAGCCGAGCACAGCTGGGGCCACTGCTGGACTCTTCCAGGGACAAAATACTTCTCTTTAAGATGCAATTTTAGTGGAAGCTCACATGCCTATTAAATCACCAGGAGGCAGCATCCTTTCACCAGGCTATTTCAGACCGAAAGAGTTATTCTTTGTTTTTGCGTACGCACAGGGCTTGAACTTCAGCTTCACGGCCATATAATGGTGAACACTTTATAAATTGTTGTATGTCTTAGTCATGCTAGTGAATGAGCTGATTCAAATTCTTTCCCCCCCCCATTTGTTTAAATAATGTAAATCACAGAGCAAACATGACAACTAGTTTCTTTCAAATAAAAACATGATCACAAACAGATGATGCTGAAAGATTGTTATGGATATGGGTAACCATATGCAACAGTAGTAAATATCCAGCTTTTGAATGCCTAGATTTTTTTTTCTGGAGTATTTTGAGCATCCACATGGAAATAGAAGTCTAAATGAAAAGAAATTATCTTGAAACCATTACAGATGCCAAGATTTTGGTCATGTTCACCTTACTGTTCAAGCATCTTTAAAAGTGCTACCATACCAAAACGAGTCCATGACGAGTCCTCAAAAATAATGTAACAAAATTAAACAAAGACAAAAGCTTCTTTGACTGCATGTCTAATTGAATCAAGACCTGACTGTATCTTTCTTTAAAATTCAAAGACTGTGTTTGTTAGCTTTTTCCAACTGTATGCATTGATTTAATAAAATACATCGTCTCTCCTCACAAGCTGTGTTTCTCTGTAGCAATAAATGGTAAAATTGTATCTGTCTAGGTTCAAAGAAAACCACGAAAGCCCAGCTCTGTCACAGAACAGCAAGGTTAAGGCTGAATTCTCCTCTTGCATTTGACTTTATGGTGGTCACACACCAGGCAAAATGCAGGAGAAAAGTTTCTCTTCCTTCTTCCACCCTCTGACCAGTGGTGGAGCAAAGGAGCGTTTTCTGACTGTAGATTTTTTAGCTTGTACTGTTGCATGCTACAATTTTTAGACACTCTCTTCCGTGCATATGCGGTTCAGGTCATGTTAACTTCCAGAATCACCTCATTTTGTGCAGTAAAATGTAGGAAATTCTTCTTCATAATTGTGCTCCAGAAAGCTAGACAGCTTGCTTCCAGGAGCAGAGGAAATCCACCGAAGGAAATATTGCACTGAAGAAGGGGATGTGGAACAAACACGTCTGCCGAGATTTATTCCAGGCAGCATTTTTACTAGTTCTGTCTTTAGGCTAAAAAACATTTCAGTCTGCCTTCAGAAAAGAGTAAACAGATGGATCAGAACAAAATGATATGAAAATAAAAAATGCCATGATTTCCTTAAATTAGACTAAATGATTTCCTACTGCAGCCTTATAATGGGCTTTTTAAAACTGCATCAGACATTTGAGGCCAAGTCATGCAAAACCGCATCAACTTGAGGGATCCCCTGGAGGGTCGTGTGAATATGGATTGCAAAATCTGGTTTGAAATGGGAAAGATGCCCACTAACTTTGATAAAATTTGGATCAGGCCTTAATGCACTCATGGAGGTATGCCTTTTATCTGGAGTTCTGTTTAATTTACATACGTGTGTATGTATATGTCTGGGAACAAGGAAATCCTTCTTAAAATAATAATTTCAGTATAAAAACAATTGCCTTTTATTCAGTCCTAATTCAAGCCACTAGCTAGAAATGAAGTGTTTTAATACCACCTAGCTTTAAGTCATAAAAGCCATCTCATAAAACTTAGATTTTAATTTTTATAAATGCTGTGTAAGTAAAACTTTTACACCCACGGTCTTTATATCAAAAATATCCTTTGAAATTGAGCCTTATCTAGGATACTGGCTTCCCATTTAAAAAACAAATGGACGAGGAAGCACACAGAATGAATTGCCATGGCCTGCTGCATGTAGCTGCATTCTGCTTTTGAACAGCTTGGGAGCAGTCTTTTAACTTTCTTGGACAAATGCTTTTTGTTAAAACAGTTTATCTAAAAAAATACTTTACCTAATTCCAGCCCTTCATTCAAAAACATAAACACTCATCTGCTGAATAGGCCGAAAAAATGTTTGGGGGAGGTTGCAAATCGGTAAAAGTGAAGTTATTTGCAGTGCTGGATTATACATAGAGATCACACAAACAACTAGTGTATTAAATCCATTTAGGTATAAAAAATTATGTTTTTCCTTTAAAAGTTCACATGCTTTAACAATGACACAGTAAAGGTATTGGGGCATAATCTGTGAGGAAAAAAAAAAGAGAGAAAAAGGAAGATTTAATATCTATGATAATACAAATTCCCCAGCTGACTTGGGTTAAAAGTTTTTAAATGGTTCTCCTGAAGAAGTTTGTGTAATTTTGAGAAATGCTACTTTGTTAATTTACATGAAAGTAGCTTTCTGACAAATGTCTCCTAGGCATTTTTAAAAAGGTTCACTTACAGAAGTTACTAGGTACAGAGACCAAATGAAACCATAATATTAACATCATATTACGCCTAAATTCAAGGTTTGATTGTATTCTTCTTAGCCAAAGTTTCAACACTGAATGGAAATGATGACTGTAACAAAGCTATTCCTGATTAAAGGATTGTATTGCAGTCATGTTTCCTGTATTTTTCTACAAGTAGCTCATAATATGAAAACAATAAGGTAATTACAATAAAATAAGAATATTTAAAAAAAAGCTTGTCTTGGAATAGAATGACTGCTTGTTTATATTATTTAAGTATTTCACTGAAACCAGAGATGCATCTGTCAGACTCGCAAAAGGAAAAAATCCACAAAAAAACCACCACCCAAACTCCCTCTGGTATGTTGATTATTGAAGTGTATAGATTTTTCAGTGTCAGGGCATCACATTATGGAGGTAGAACCAGATCAGAAAGCAAAGAAAGAAGAAATGAGGTTACACTGAGAAAACCTGGATTTTTTTTTTTTTTTGGGGTGGGCTGGTTTTGTGGGATCAGGAGTGGTTCTTGAATAACAGCTGCTGTTGAATATAAACTGCCTCGTACCCCTGTTCTCGATGGAAAAGCACCTGATGAAATAACCCCACTTCATGTTTTGTGTTCCTGCAGGATAACTTTTTCTGTGGCATTGTGCTTTACATACCGACGGGAAAACAAAGCCCTTTGACTCTGAAAACTCTGAGGATTTAGATACTGAGCTGAGGCTGCAACCCTGAAAACACTGATTAAGGCTTTCTGTTGCCCTTACAGTACTCAGATCATGAACATAAAATCAACTCTTTGCATTTACCTGTCTGTTTTGTGAGGAATGAGCCCTTATATTCTATGCAAATAGTTAACTAAGTGAATAGCAGAGACAAGTTTTACCTGCAAGCTGAGAGTCAGAAACAACATCCAGGTAAATATTTACAGGGAAGGAAGACGGAAAAGACAGCAGTCAAATTTTCAGTTGCCACTTGATATAAGAGTAAATTCTCCTGCAGCTTTATATGCAGCTCACTGTTGTATGACTGCCTCTCAGAGAACAGAATGAGTTTATACGATGAGAGTTTTTCTGGTTTACATTTTCTGTGAGGCTGTGTAACTGTGTAGGAAATACCCCATTATTACTAAATCTGCTTTTATGATTAGTTAATTTTATTGTCCAAATGTACCCACACAAATACATACAGATAAGCAGAGAGAAATTTGTTATGCAATATGGTAAGGCATTTTTAAGTTTGATTTTAGAACCATGAGAGAAAAATGTAAAATATTTTAATGTAAATATCACATTTCTCAAGCTCTTGTTCTGAGTGTCATTGCGACTCCTATTTTGTCTCGTGCAGTGATTGATCTGGTTTCACTGTGCAATGTATCACTGTCTCATTCAATTAACTTTAACTGAAAATTTAAAGCCTCAAGACAATGTGAGAAAAAGGAGATAGTGTGGCCTGAAAGAAGGCCAAGGCTTCCTTTATTACTACAGCTCAGCTGATTCTCTTTCAAATGTGTGTTCACTGAAGCCAGCACCCAGCGCCAGCTTTTGCTCTCTAACACCAGAATAAAACTGAGATCAAGTCCTCAGTAAAACACCTGCGATGGAATTGTGCCCAGCTCTGCTCTGAAGCAGACAAGGGTTTACCTCTATAAACAAACAAACTTGATCTAAGCACACAACAGTTTTACTGCATCTGAAAAGCAGCCAGGGTTACGTTCACAATCAACACAACCACTTGGAAGATGATTTGTTACATCAGAGCTCACATAAGCAAAGAGCACAGACCCAGCTCAGTGGAGGCTCTGACTTGCATGTTTAGTCTTGCACGTTTTTGCTCAAGGAGTTTTGTCAGAAAGGCTTTCAAGAGTTCAGGGGCTAAAGTTTCCTGCAAACCTTACTTATGTTTTATTTTTCCTTATTTCCTTCTTAAAA
Organism: Acanthisitta chloris; assembly: GCF_000695815.1. Lineage (NCBI taxonomy): Eukaryota > Metazoa > Chordata > Aves > Passeriformes > Acanthisittidae > Acanthisitta > Acanthisitta chloris. The sequence continues at coordinate 7,951 of NW_008668837.1, forward strand.
CCACTGCCTTTCAGCTTTGACTCATCCCATTAAGAGAAAAAAAAATAAACATAGAGACTTGATTAGACAATGTTAACATGCGGTTTTGTGTTATCACCTTTATCATAAAATCATAGAATGGTTTGGGTTGGAAGGGTCCTTTAAGCTTTAAGCTCATCTAGTCCAACCCTCCTGCTGTGGGCAGGGACATCTTCAACTACACTGGTTGCTCATAGCCCCATCCAACCTGACCTTCAATGTTTCCAGGGATGGAGCATCTTCCACCTCTCTGGGCAGTGTTTCGGTGTTTCACAACTCTCAAGGGAAAAAGTTTCTTCCTTATATGTACTCTAAATCTACCCTCTTTTTGTATAAAACTATTGCCCTATTACCCTTTGTCCTATCACTACAGGCCCTGCTAAAAAGGTATATATCAGAAATGTATATATTAAAATTTATCTTATGAAATAGTCTCCCTTTTTGCATAGTTCCTGGAGCATTTTTCATAGCATTTTTAAATGAGGGTTCAAGTATTATATATCAGTAGTAACATCAGCCCCAGAGTATATGTGGGCATCTGCTGCAGCTTATTGCTTGGAGAACAGCTTTGTTGAAGTGTTGTAAACAGCCAGGAGACTGCATGCATTGCTTACTAGGCAGTTATTCCACAATCACCCTTATCCCCCATTCCCTAGTGTTCTGCTGCACTTGCCACCAGGCTCCAGGACATTGTGTCTTAACCCAGATACAATATTGGAGAACAGTCACTGTGACTTCATCCGAGCTGTTCCCTGTGCACATTAAGAGAAGTAGTAAGATCTCACTAAATCAGAGCTGTATAGCCTGTAAACATGCATCTTGCTGGTGCAAAATTCAATGCATGGTTCAGCTAAGCTTGGATCAAACCCCAGAAAGAGTCACAGCAATAAGCACTGCGTCTCCTGTGTGCTGCTCTCTGAGTACTTCTGGAGATCCACAAGGCAGAGAGCTCTGGCTTGACTTCTTTGCAAAGAGTAATGTTTGTTGTAATATCTATAGTAACAGGAAAAAAACCCCAGTATAATTATAAAGCAAGAGACTCCTATCTCCATAGAAAATATGAGGAGACTGAAGATAAAACATATCAAAGAGTGAAGTCCAAGCCTAAAATGGAGCACAGTAAACATCTTCAGGAATTTAAGATGAGCCAAAATGTGTCGTTGTGCAGTTTTCATTTTTTTCTTTCCACTGTTCTTAGAAAATTGTGGAGCAGTTAGGGTACCAAGGGAATAGAAGAATGCCAGTGAATTTGGTTCCTGATCTAAATTTGTTTTAATGCAGCATGAACAGACTGCTTTCCACTCTTGGGTCAGCAGCCTTTTGCAGAAAGACAGTATTGTTCACAAAGAACCACAGGAAAAGGCAAAAGCAACCAATAGGCTGAAACCCACATATAACTGAATGCCATTGAAAATAAGAGGCATAATGTGTTTTTGCCCCTAGCATGTTTTCCTATGCAAATCTCCTCCCTATTCAGAAAGTTCCATCTGCACTAAAACCATGTTGAGGGGAAAGGGGAGAGGAAAGAACGACTTGATGAAAGGACTGATTCTGCATGGCACACAGCTTTACATCTGGATGGACCTTGGCAGGCTGTGAGTGCTGGGCATCTTTAGGGTAAGGTCTTATCTCAGGACCCCACCGTACTCCAGCAACAAGACATCAACACAAACCACACAGTCAATAAAACCTGAGCAAAACCTTTGCTTTTCTGCCAGGAACCAGGGGCGTTAGAACAGCGGCTTTATCTTATCGGTTTGATAATCTTTAATTTGACCAGCTTCCAAAGGGTTAAGGCAAATGAACTCAGAGCAGCAATAAACATTAGGGCGATAATAACAGTAATGGAGCTCCTCTCCCTCCTCCTCCTCCTCCTCTTATCCTCCCTCCCCTGCGCCTTTTCCACTTCGCTGCTGCCTATCAGCCAAACCCGAAGCTGAAGCCAGACCTCTCTTTCAATGACAGGGGGTGATAAGAGACTCGCAGAAAACAGCAAGCTGTCTGGTCTGCTCAGGAAGTCGGGGACGGGTGGTATTGTCCATCAGTGGGGCCACGCGGCGGCCGGAGGCCAGGAACAATGCTCTGCTCTGGGGAAATGGGCTCACTCAGTCCCGCTCCTGGCAGCCCCACTGACACCGCAGATAAAGCAGCGAAGCAGGGGGAGCTGGCCCTGGGAGCCTCATTGCCGGACCCTAATCGCCCTGCTGGAGGCAGTGCCCCAGTTAATCAGCACGAGGCTGCAGTTTGTGCGTCCCTGGGAGGAGAGTGTGTGCAGACCTGGGCCGTGGTGCAAGCACCAGTGGAGCTACAGGCACAAGAGCTGCTCACAGGGCTGAACGTTACTCAGATTCTGTCCATTTGCTGAGCAAAGCCTGAGAAAACATCTTGGTCAGTGCTGTCCCTCGAGCCAGATAAAATTCCTTCTGAATTACAGCCCCATATTCCTGAAGCCAGTGCTGAATTTCAACTCACTTTGGATCTGGAGCTGAGCTCACTCATCAGGAGCCATCCTACACAGGGATGGGTGTAGCTCTGTGCCAGAGCATCCTGCTGCAAGTGGGACCGTGGCTGCTTTTCAGGCTCCCATGCATGAGGCAGTCTGAAGTGTTCCCCCTGCAGCAGGGAAAGCCCTGCTGCTGCAAACAGCAGAAATTCCTGCAGCTGGCTGCTGTGAGGTGGGTGCTTCCCTCCCTCATAGTTTGCCCTGAGGCCCAATTTTGCACTCCTGGGAAGATCTGGAAGGTGTTCCCCACCTTGGATGCAAGTGCAATTGCAACCTCAGCTCATGGCTCTGCAAAATGCCAAAAAGGCTTCTGAATGGTAAGATCATTTCTAGTTCACAAAATTGCCTTTGCTGAAAAAGCAGGAAACTTCTGGAGGAAAGGAAGATCAAACCCATTCTATTTGCCATATATAGACCATAATTTTATGATAGTTCAGGTATTAGTGCTGGATACATAGAAACACAGAATCATAGAATGGTTTGGGTTGGAAGGGAGCTTAAAGATCATCTAGTTCCAACCCCTCTGCCTTGGTCAGGGATGCCTTCCACTAGACCGGGTTGCTTCAAGCTCCATCTAACCTACATCTAACCTGGAACACTTCCAGGGATGAGGCATCTGCAGATTTTCTGGGCAACCAGTTCCAGTGCTTCACCACCCTCATAGTAAAGAATTTCTCCCTAATATGTAATCTAAACCTATTCCCCTTTGTCCCAGCACCATGCCCTTGTAAAAAATCCCTCTTCAGCTCTCTTGTAGACCCCCTTTAAGTCCTGGAAGACTACTTAAATGCCTCCTCAGAGCCTTCTCTTCTCCAGGCTGAACAACCTCAATTCTCTCAGCCTGTCTTCACAGAAGAGGTGCTTCAGCCCTCGGATCATCTTTCCAGCCCTCCTCTGGACTTGCTCCAGCAGAAACACTTTACCTGTGATATGGCATACCATGTCATCCAAACACACACATCACAGCTAAAAATCTTTAGCATGTTTTCTAAAATGCAAACCAATAATTATATACACTATGTTATTATGAACCAAACTAAGCTTTTCCAACTCTTCTAAGAAAATAGAATTGCTCTTTGCAAATGCTGGTTACAGGTGGTACCATTCCCATTGACTGCCAGTGCCCTGTTACCTGGCTGCTGATGTGTGAGCTGACCTTTGCATGTTTCAAACTAACCTAGGCATAAAGAGGTGTCTGAAAAATGTAGGTTTTGCAGGACATGGGTTAGAAGCATTTATGCATTTTCTTTTTACAGCCGAGGTTTTGGGCGGGTTGTATATGAGCACATTTCTTCAGGCTTCCTGGCCAAATGGTAGAGAAAACACCCATGTGTCACCTTGACATCACTAAAAACCAAGACCCTGTGAAGGATAAATCTCTTCTATATAAGTGGAGATCAGATGTAGCATAGGAAAAGAACTGGTTTCTTCTCATTATAATGGTACCTCCAGGTCCTGCTTCTGCTCACTATTCAATGTGTTTGCTTCTTGCTTCACCTATTCTCTACTCTGATGACTATTTTGTGGGGGAGAGCAAGATAATCATGTACCTTTAAAAATTATTACATGTCATTCTCATTTCTTTTTTTTAATCTACTCTGATTTGTTTTCTCATCACTCCCTACTCTTCACATTTTCTGCAAAGATCCGGAAATCACTTTGAAACTGTCTGATTTCAGCAGAGTCTATTGTGCAGTGATGAATGCATTTCACACTGGGAATGGAATATGGACCCTAGGGCTAGCTGTCTTCACTGACTGACATGTCAAGATGAATAGGAAAACTTATAAACCCAGAAATCCATGCCGCAAGCCTACTTATTTTCTTCTCTTCTTCCATTAAAAAAATACTTAATTTATAACAACTTATATTGGAAATGTAAACAGATTCAGTTATCATCACTGGTCAAATACCAAATGATAAGCAACAAAATAGTAAATATTAGGACAGTGATCTTGTGTTCTACCTATAGATATTTATCTGTCTGCTTTTAAAGCATTAACCAGCAATTTAATGAATGCAGATCTATGAATGTGGGATATTACTCCTCCACAGAATGAATTCTTTTTCTTGTATGGGATGCATTTTTTGTGGTAATTTTGCTACCCCATGAATATTCACATTTCTGAAAAGAATCATAGCATTTATTTTGTTAACATCAAAATTATATTACTTTTTTTGGAAGGGTGTGCTGTTATATTTGCCCTCATAAAAATATTAATTTACTCAAAGTGTAATTTTTTACCTAAAGAGCATGTCATTGAAAAATTCTAACCCACTTGTAACAGCAATTGCTATCTTTGCCCTATGTTCAACGCTCACGTCACTGCTCTGAAGGCTTGACTGTGGCTGAGGTTGGGTGGGAGAGATGACTCTCCTCTGTACCTGTTATATTGATATATGAACCTCTGTCCCTCTGAAGCTTGTGGTAAGACTGGGGAGAAAATGACAGAGAGAGGATGGATATTTCTCTCTTCCTGTCTTCCTCCCCACTATGGATTAACTAGCACATAAGAGTTAGCAGGGAGGATGTTTAGTCATTTCTCATTGTTTGAAAAGCAGTTGTAAAATACTCCCTCCCTGCAGTATGGGGGATGAAGAAGGGAGCTGCCACTTCTCTGGACAAAGTTACATACTGTCTTTTACTGTTAGCTGGTGTTTTTTTAGAAGTGGCCTCCCTCTGTATGGTCATAAACCTGATCTAATTTATGGGACACATCACCTTATCCCCCACCCCTCACTGCATTCCAATTTCTCAGTAAAACCCCCATCTGATTTGAAAACCCTTTTCAAGACAAAATATCTGGAGAGAATTTAAGCTGTGAAAGGCTTAAAGGGAGCCCAAGAATTGAGGCCTTGTTACCCAAGGCAAAAAAAAATAAAAATTCTTCAAAGTCCCCATACAGAGGGACTCAGGCCATGATACCATGGGCCTCCTGTCTGCAAAAGTGAAGCTATCCTTGCCCAAACACAGTTACGAAACAAGCAAGGGTTCACAAAAGGGTTAAAATAAAACAAGGTAGGATAATTTCTGATACTGAGTATGTCCCAAATGTATTCTCCAGCGCACTTGATAGAGAAGGAAGTCCAAGCAATGGCCTTTCACATGACATCATAAAAGCCTAATTTATCACCAGCCACCAAACATCTAGAAAATCATAACATCCTTTCAGGAAAACCATGTGCAAAATAATCAGATTTGCTTTGATGAAAGCTTTAGTGCTTGAGTCCAAGTAGGACACTAAAAAGAATAACCCTTTGCAGGTACTGGCATACAACAAAGCAGGTCACATTTAAAGCTTCAGACTCATGCTTTATTCATTAAAAAGTTTATGCATTTCCTGCCCATAAACAAACATATTTCTAGTCTGCATGTGTGTTCAACCAAGCCTGCTAAGATAAAACACTGGCCACTGGTAAGTCCAGGCAAGGATACCTCCTTTACAGATGAAAAGCATTCTACTGCTGCGAATAAAGGCATTGTGCTCCCCACTCCCTTGTCTCACAGTCCCTTGCAAATGTGTTAGGGATGTGGGCTGAGTAGTGCCATAGTTTCTCCACTGCTTTTGAAAGGTTAAAGGTCTCCCAGCACACTCAGCATCATGGTTATGCTGAACCAAGGGATGCATTCCCCCAACAAACTCCAAAATTCTGCAAAAGAGGCTCTCACTGCTCTGGCTCATCAGTTTTGGTGACCAGTGTAACTTGACTGTCTTGATGGAAAAACACTGTTCAGCAAGCAGTATATCGCCGTAAAATCAATTGGTTTCACATTTGCAAATGAAATCAAACAAGTCTGCTGTTTGTGCTGATTAGGTAGACAAAACAGACTACAAAGCAATTAATTAATGGCTACAAATATCAGCTACATGGTGTTCAAGGTTTCTTTTTGTCTCTAATGTAAGTTTTTTGGTGTGTATTTGAAGACACACAGACTCCATTAGCCATCCAGTTCACTGATCCTGCTGCTTAATAATCTGACCCTTAGGCTCCTGCTGGTCAATGGCCACAGGTTCTTCTGGTCTGACTGGAAAAATAACCGGATTTTCCACACCATTCTTGGTAGTTTGTTGTTGCATGTTCTCTGATCTTGGTTAATAAAAATAACTTCCTATTACATTTCCTGCACAGGAAAGTCTGTGAAAAAAATCATAGTTTTTCCTATTCTATCTTTCACTTTCTCTCAGAGCAGACATTCCACCCACAACCAAAACATTCCAATAAACCAATACAATTAATAAAACTATTTCATTTTCTTTTAGAGATTAGTATTTTGTTTTCTTCCATCCTTCCCTTCCCTTGGCATTTAATTTCTCTCACTTTCTTTGCTGTTTAAATGTTTCCCATGTTTTGGAGAATTTATTTTCCTGTAAAATCCCATTTAGCTCTTTTTATTGTAAGACATTTTTATTTCCTAGTTTGATGTGTCTCCCAATCTTTCTCTTTCATTCAAGCTCATCCCATTTCTCTTTTGACCATCAATCTCCTGCTCACAAACATCTCCTTAAACCTGGCCTTACTTTCCCATCTCTCCTTCATCCTTAAAATATATCATCTCACACTGAGATTTTGTTCTCTTCTCTTTTCTGCTATAGTGTTTTTTCACTTGAATATTTTTTCATTCCCCTCTCCCCTAACTCCCCCAAGGTATCCTCTATGTATCCTCACAGATTTGTTCCTTTTTCTTTTCCGGTGGTACTCCATCACATACCTGTGCCAGCTTTCTCTTCACTCACAGTTTTGTGTAGAATATTGCAGGGTTCTGGGAGAAAATTCATATTACCCCTAACACAGCACAGATTTGCTGACAAGGCTTAAACTATGTTGAAATAAGTTAAAAAAAGCTCACAGTGGCAGTTTCAGTAGGGGTAAGAAGCAGATCCATTTACTGCTATTACTATTCACAGTGCCTATAAAATTCCATAGCTTTGGCAGTGCATTTGCCATATATCCTTTAAAAGTGTAGATACTATGCTCTGTTTCTTTCCAAAGCATCACTAAATGCAAATACCACTTCTTGAAATCTGTCCTCTCAATGACCCGCTTCTCTTAAACACTTCCAATTAAACAAGAAAGGAATTTTGAATCTGTTACCAAAAAATTATTTCACCTTGCAGCAATCAAATATGAAAAAACATTACAGAAGGAACCCAGCATTTTCTAATGGCCCTGCCTGATTTACCAGAACTTCTTTAGTTCCACAATTGAAAAGCAAGTAAACTATTCAGACGTACACAGCAGTAGGCACGGGCTCAGAATACTCCAATGCTTCCACCTGTATAATGTTTAAAATGCGAAATGCCTCATCAATCACTCGATTCCTTTGCAAGGAAAGTGTCTCTTGAGATCACTCATGCAGGAATCGTTTATTGCCAAGTTTCAATATGAAAGACAGAGCTGTTCTTCAGACAAGCAATCCTATTTTTCATTCACATTTTGCAGGGCAGAGATGCCAGGTAAGGGTCCCTTTATGCACTGCATAAACATAGAAGTTGCAGCCCTTTCTCTGAAAATTTATTGAAGTTGAATATCACCTCCTGGAATATTCTGTTAGAATTCACTTACATCTTGCATCTCTTTTCCAGTGCAGGTCACCAATGAAAGCTTATGGCTTGGTTTACTTTGATGTAGTGCAACATAATGTCAACACATATGACCACATAAAGCCATGAATTACAGAACAGACATGTATATACTGAGAATCTAAAAAGGATCTGAAGAAAGCTAGATAAACATCTTGGCAGCTTCATTCCACTTGTAACCTGAGTAACTATTAGATGTAATACCACTTAGACAAAACAGCAGCACTACAATGACAATGAAGGACCACCAGAGAAGGCACAAATTTTACATAATTAAGCAACATTTATGACATTACAATGGGAAGAAAGCACTGTCATCCCTATTTTACAAAGTTCAGAGGCAGAATGATGTAAGGACTTGACCAACACCTTGGAATGAGAGAGAGAAGCAAGAAGAGCACTCAGGCTGTAGCTCATCACTTTCATCTGATGCATAGCTTACTACAGATAAAAGAGCCAAAGCATTTGGATCACAATGCATCTGGCACAGTTTGCCCTGAATGAGTCCTTGACATTGATTTGTAATAAGCAGTTCCCCAGCAGCAAACTGCTCCAAGGATGAGTGGACATATAACACCTTAATGCAGCAGGTGACTTATTTAACCATGTATTTCTCATTTGTCTAAAGTTTCACTTCTATTTCTGCCCCTGGATTTTCTTTTATAGCTTCTTTTGCATAAAAACCAAATACTCTAGCAATATTAAAAAATTGTCATTGCTTGCCAACTTTTCCTCTCCAGGCCCCTATTATTGACTCCAGAGTAACAGAACTCATGATTTTATTGGGTTGTTTTTGTGTTCTAAAGACTTAATTTTCATCTTTATAAAGATTTTTTTTCTACACATAAAAGGTCAGAGCGAAAAACTAACATGCCAAAAAGTATAGACGTGTGTAACCACAGGATCTCACTGCTTTATGAGAACAGAACAAAACCAAAAGGATATTATGGTATTAATTACAGGACTGCAGAGGCTGGCAACAGAATAACAGCAATTCACTTCAGTTCACTGTCATTCAGGTGAGGTTTCACTGTGTCATTTGCAAGAAAGGACCCAGCAGTGCATTGATGCTGCAGTCTACAGGAGAATGCTTTCTGTTTCCCCTGATTTCATCTTCACTCCAAAAGACTTCAAAAAAACATTTTAGAAGTGTATCGTCCATGCATTAAAGAAAAGGGAAAATAGGAAAAAAGAAGGCCAAAAACATTTGAAGTTGTCACAAAAGCTGGTCAACACAGATGCTCAACACTTTCTAAACTTTTGACAATGTATCCACAAAGTAATTAAATTGCCATTTGCTATTAGAAAAGTATTGAAGGACTTCACATTCTGATGATGTACTATCACCTGTTCAGCAGTGCTTACCCACAACATTGCACTTCGGTAGCAGGCAACAGAAACATGAAACAACCAAAAGCTTTACTAATGAGGAAAACCCAAATCAAAAGAATACTACGTCTTCTAAATGACCTTCACAATACACTAGCACACCAGTATATGGCAGAACTGCTAATTTCTGTGGTCTTGAGGTTTGATTTGAAAATATAAAGACTTAAATTGTTTACTAACATAAAAACCCCCTTTCATATCAGCCTAGATGGTGTGTCTGTCAGTTTACACTAAAAAGACTCAAATAGACCAATTGTATCTTTTTAAACTAAACTGGTATATGTTTTAACAGCATACACTGCAGTAAAGTCCCATGAACTTACAATTCCATACACACAGTGAACTGAGAGAACTCCGACTTTTCATAGCATCTTTTGGCATAGTTTATATTTAAATAATAATAGCCAGGATCATTTTCATCAACATGAAAAAAAAGCAGTTCAGATTTAATCAAGAGACAGCACTGTCTCCTGACCTGCCTGCTCTATGCTTGCTTGAGCACATAGGCAGCAGCTGGCACTTCCACAGCCTGATCATTACTATTGCTCTTCAAATTATGCCTGTCACACAGGTTAGGAAAACACGAGTAATTAAGCATAAGCAGTGTCATAAAATAATAGTAGCAAAAAATTAATAATCATCCAAAAGAGTGTTTGGGGCACCTCCCTAAAGCACTTTGGATTTCTTCCCCTTTTGCTCAGACAGTTTTCCTCTGTGTACTTTTGAATTATTTTCCTTATGAGTCCTTTAAGACAAAGAAGTTTGTAGAGGTCAGAAAAAAACACATATTTGAACTGATGAGAACAGTTATATGCAACAAGGAGAAATGCCAGTTAAGTATTTCTGAACTACTGCAGCCTGACTTTGAATTGTTTAGGGCAGTGAGGCATAAGTGAGACTCACTATGACACTGATAGTTTGAGATGTGCGTACTTTAAATGTGAAATTTCACAAGCTTCTCGTTCCTTATTTGAACCATGCATGACAGCTGGTCATCTGCTGCAGTACGTCTCTTCTGGCCCATCAGCTCATTATACCAAGTTAAGTATTTAAACCATACGCAGGTCAATGCAGAAATTCTGCAGCCCTGCAGCCCCAGCAGTACATGCAGGTGTATGCCTCCTTTTGCTCAAATAGTCAACAACCAAACTAATTCCTAGCTCAGTTCTCTTACAAAACCAGCATAAAACAACATAACAATAAAGACTGAGCCTTTGGACCATGTTATTAACAACCCTAAGCAGGTTGTTGCAGTCTATTTTTGTGCACATGGTTACTGGAACTGAGCATGCAATTCTGGTAATTGCATACAAAAATGACCAGCTACATGAGTAACGGGATGTTTGCCATCTGCAATTCTTATTGTGTAGGAACTGTGTGAAATGTATGATCCTTCATGATAGCAGACATGCAAATGTTAGGTAAGAGCAGCATGGTTTTCAGCTGCTTTACATGCAGAATAGTTATTCACATATTTAACTAAAAGGTGCAAGCAACTTGATTTACTCCTACTTGGTCCATGTTTTGCATGGGTATGAATTAGACAAAGTACAATGCAAGGAAGGCTCATGCCTGTCTACATAAGAAGAAGAATGTGTGTAGCAACATTCATAAGGTTTAACACATTCAAATCCACATATTAAATGCACATTTAGAGAGGGTTCTTGTTCTCATTGGGTAATTTTTGCCCATGTGTGTGCCTCAAGTTATGTATTTTCATACAAATTTCGGCACCTCTCTGAAATAAAGCTCTTCTTCCCACAAACCCTAAGTGGTACACTTTCTATATTCAAGACTGAAGTTGTTTGACCTCATCAGAGGTGCTAACTAGTGTACTAGTAGTATGCCAGCAATTCAATGCACCTGCTCAAGATATCTAACAGAAATTTTTTTTGAGGAATTACCATATCTGGGGAGGAGAGACTTGCATGTTCTCATGCAATCTCATGCTGAAATCATCAGGAGCCTGGCCAAGCAGTGACCTAGTGGGCTAAATACAGCCAAGCTTAGTAATGTTCGTCATCACTGCTGGTAGCATCCCACCAGGCTAAACTCATAAATTCGACAGTAGGAAGAAATGAACTGTCTCCATCTGCCATTATTCCTGCACTTTATATATCGGCTTGATTTAGTCCTTTCTCCACTAACTTGATGTAAAGACCACTAAACTTAACTGCAGATTGTCTCCTTGACTTCAGTGTTTGGTTTAAACTCTTTATTTCATCATCAACAAATAACATAGGACATATACCCAGCTTGGTTTCTCCTTGGACCAAGTGTTGTCAGACATTTCAGTATCTTACATTCGTGGTTATTTTTATTTTCTCTTTGATGTTTTTCTACTGTACCTTTTCCTTTTTCACCATTATCTTCCTCCTCATTTCCTTAAAGGCTCCACCCCTTATTTCTCAGATCAGTGCAACCCCCATCTTCTGCTTTCCTAAGGCTTTTCTACCTTTCACACATATGAAAATATATATATAAATCTTTGGTCACATCTTCTTAAGTTAAGTTGACTTCTTTCACTAATCAGCTTTCCAGCACAGTTTGCTTGCCGGGACTGGGGCAAATTATACTCAGATTCATTAATTAAGATATATTAAACTCCATTTACTATTTACCAATGTGCCATATGTGGCCAAAAATGAAAAAAAAAAAAGTAGATGAAACCAGGAGACCCTCTGGCTGGTTTATGGACTCACAGTCTTTCTGTGAAGGTCACAAATCTCCAAGATATCTCCACAAATTAGGTTTTGCACTTGGATTTCTAATTTAGCTGCAAGATGTGTAAAAACACATGCAGCCAGACAGCTCCTTGGCTATACATCTAAGGAAGCTCAAAGCATAAGTTATTACTTCCAAAGTCAATTGTAACTTATGCTCACTAAATTGGCTCCAGATCCACCCTCTTCAGACAGTAGTATAGGAATAATATATTTTTTCTGGTGAAAAGCACCCATTTTAGCTAAACCACACCCCCAGCTGGGAGTCTCACCAGCAGAAGTGCCAAAGGCAGAGGGATTCAGAGGTGCAAAGGGCTATTGGAGGCCAGCAGAACAGAGGTGAATAAAGCACAGTATGTAATAGTGTCTGTCAGCACGCTGAAACATATAACCTCTCCCTTACACAGGGGGTCTACAACACAAATCCAAGAGGAAAATTTGTTCCTGTGGTTCAATCATCACATTAGATGAAGAGGTTTCGTTGCTTTTAACATCCATGTGATTTATACCAGAAGTCTTATGGATAGTGGTGAAATCATTGCAACTTTCTGGATGTTTTGATCTATGTCCTCAATGTGTATCTTCTTTTCTCCTGTCAAGAAAATGCTGTACATAAATATGGCACGAGAGGTTTGAGAGCTCTGATTTTAGACATCTAACCTAGATGCCAAGTTGAGGGTCTAACCAATGCAGAGATACAAAAGCTATATAAACGAGGAGCTTTTTTTCTCACCTATTACACTGGAACCCTGAGTTAAATGATGTACATGAATTCAGCAGGGACTTGAAGCAATTTGCACCACCAGAGAGTTAACTTGTCCATGAGAGATTGCTTCACTAGCTATCTACAGAAACACTGACCTATATTCCTTGCAAAGGCTTTTCTTTCCCCAGGTGAACTCCTGCAGCAGCAGCTATCCAACAGGAACCTCCTCATATGAGATCTTTAATAGCAGCAGCTGCTGAAGGAAAGGGAACTGCAGCAACACACTTGTTGCCAAACTGTGAATTTAGTTGGAAGGAGGAGAAACAGATGGGGAAATCACTCTTCAGACAGTGTTTACTAGCACAATCAGCACCTGAGGCAGCACTATTCAGGTGCTGAAATTACAGAGGTAAGTTTTACGATGAGAAATCTATTCCTCATATGACAGCTATATTTCTCATCATGGATCATAAAAAGCAGATGATCCATCAGATAACTACTTGATTGTAACATGCATCACAGTAAACCCATCAACTTTCTGTTTTGTTTTACAACCCTGGCTACATCTGGAATGCTTACAAGAAGGATGCTGATGCTTGCTTTGGGTACAAACTGACTCAGGGAACTTCTGGTTTGCTACTTATGTGGTAGTAGATAACAAGAATAAAAGGAGCATGATAGCAGGAATACCTCCAATTTTGCTACCAGGAAGATCACTTTATTACCACCAATATAACTTCATTGAATATTCTTCTCAGGCTGGGCCATAAACAGGATTCTTAATTGTCTAACACCTTTCTTGTCATTTTCAGTCAAACAAACTATCCCTTTCAGTCCTCTATTTCCTCTTACATTACAGATCTTTTTCAGAACTACTAATTCAATAATAGTAATGATAGTAATGTAGCCAGTATTTGTAGCATTCACATAGTTCCGTAAGTTTCTATAATAACAACAGCAATTTCTTATCTTTTCACAGTATTTGGTGTCAGATAATTTCTAATTCTTGTCCCCTTAGAGGTAGAAAAAAAGGTGAAACTACTTTTCTAAGGTTGCAGAGCAAGCCTCAAATAAAATTCCTGATTTATCTAAGAGTATGTAGTGGAAATGTGAGCTTCACTGTGATTCAGCACCCCAAAGACACATGTTACCAAAAACATTTTTTAGAAAAGCTTAAAGATCTGCTCTTGGAGATTGTTGTGATCTCAGCAGAGCACAAAAATTGGAAAAAGAAAGTTTTCCTTACTGATGTGCAGTCTGCCTCTTTTCTTGGCAAGGTTACAACCCTGTTAAACAAAACAAAACAAACTAACCCTCTGGTCTTGCACAACTCTGCCAGGAGGGTTTGCAAGTTCTCTGGACAATTGAGGTTGCTCTTAAATTGTGGGGTTGATCCATGACATGTTGAAATCAACAACACCGAACTATAGCTCAATATTCAAATCAGTTCTCCATGGAGGAACAGCATGTCTGTAATCAGCCAGGACATTGAGTCACTTCATTCTTGACCTTAACCAAACGGGTTAAAGCAATATATGTTTCATACTGCCCTGCAAAAGCTCAGCTGTGCTTGGTATTAGCAAATACTTTCATTCCAAGTACCAGATTTCAGTAATTTTTTTTCAGACTGCATTATAAAATTCAGATGTTTTAAGAGGATCCTTCTTCCATACATATGCCCACCCAAGCAGCAACAGCAGGGCTTGTGCTAAAACCTGACAATAAAATTTGCTATTGGAGAAAGACCAAACATGGAAAACTTTAGTGTAAGCAACAATTGTTTCAGAAAATTGAGTGTACCAGCCTAGAGTAGGAGAGTTGTAAAGGAACACATTTTGCCAGCTCGAATTCAACACACCTTATCAAGCTCCCACCTTCTTAATGGACCACAAGTACAGACTGTTAAAAGTCTCTTATTGTACAGTCCGGGCCTCCTCCACTGCACTTATGGTGGTCTGACCAGCCTTTCACCCTAAATATCACCCTTTCTTCAAGTGGCAGCAGAGATGTGTTTAACCTGCATTTTTGATATTATTTCTGCCCCGACTGATGGGGAATCCAAGCTGTCCTTCCGTAAGGCTAGTGAACTCATGCACCCTGAAGTGAGCACCAAACTTCCATTGTGGTTTGCCCAATTACACAAATGCATTTCTCTTTTGCAAGAGTTCCAGCAGAGATACAGTCAGATCCTAAGAGGTCTCTAAGTGGCAGTTTATCTGTCCACAAAGCCAACTGTGCCTATGTGTCTGTTAAATCACTGAAACTACATGTGCTGAGCAGCTAGAAACAGAACTGAAGGATCTGACCTTGTATTTTACCCTACAGATAACTGACAAAAGCATGGACAAAGAGAAACAAAGATTAAATGATGGAGAAAAGTGCTGTGCTCTAAATCCATAAGGACAAAATGGGCAGGAATAGGGACTGCACTTAGAAAATAAATGGGATGTCTCCCTGTTGCAAAGTAGGTGTTCTCATTGAAGGTCCTAGAGAGGCTTATATGTCATTAAGATGATGAAAGGAGCTTTAACACCTGCTTGGTTGTCTGCAAACAATGCCCCATCAAGATCTAGATTATGCTACATGTAGTAAAGTACTTATCAGATAGAAACAAATGCACTGGCAGGGATGAAGGAGAGCTTGAATTGCAGAAAGAAAAAGAGACAAGCAAGCAGTATATTCCCACCACCCTTTTTTGATTAAAATGACTGTATTTAAACTAAGGAGTGTAACTAGAAATTGGGAGTTTAGAATAAGCAATGAATATCTTGCCTGTATCCACAGAAGGTAACTCAGATGCATGCAAACATTGCTACTGCATTTCTACAATCTTCAACTTATTCAAGAGAACTATTATTACATCCTGCAGAGGAGGCATTGCTATTTCAAGTTAAGAACTATTTCTATTTTAAAATTCATATTTCATTGTGAAGTTAAACTCTAAAAAACAGGCATATATCTACAAAATCAACAAATATATTGGAAGCACATGTTTTTAGATGCTTCTGCTACTGCAAGCATGAGCTATCATAAAAAAATGAAAAAATGAGCCACCTTTATTTTTCTTCAATATGGTTATCAATTTCTTTATTCCACTAGTTCTCTACAGTATCCTCACATGTGGGAAGACAGAAGCTTCTGTGTTTTATTAATAGAAATTCCTTTTGCCAGATAATCAAACTGAAATTTGACTTTTTTTCTACAATGTTTTTAAGGAGCTAGCCTCCATTTATCTGCTCATGTCTTTAATTGTTGATATGACACTCTTTGATGAAGCCCAAGTAAACTAAAAGAAGCTTGCATGATTTTGAAAATCAGGATGTTACCTGTTACTTCTTGCAGCTGGGTAGGGTCCTGCCAGATCTCAGAGATGTCAGTCCTCTTTTAAGAGAATGCTGTTTTGTCTTAAAATTTTATACGAGGGAAGTTTAAATTTTAGCACAGATGTTAGCACAGCAGTGAAGAGCTGAACGAGACACCTGACATGTCTCTGTCAAGCATTCTGAAGCCAAAGGTAATGAACATATGACTGCTACTCTTTGCTTCATAGCTTGCTTTCTCTTATTTATGATGCTCAAAGGTCAGTCTACTTTTACAACTTACTACACTTTTGTTAAGGCCTGGACCTGAAAGTGCACTTTGGCTGTCACAGAGACTATTGCTGCCCTTGTGCATTATGATGGGTAATGTTTACAAATGCCTGCAGACAGAGATGGGAAATACTTCTGCCAAGTAAGTGTTTAAAATGGACACTAATGTGAGGAGGCACTTTTGCTTTTCATTGCTGGCAGCCAATAAGAAGGCAGCATTTACTATGTAAATAGGACCTGTGAGTAGGTAAGTGTGTGTGTGTGTGTGTGTGTTAAATAGGACAGTAGGTAAGTGTGTGTGTGTGTGTGTGTGTGTGTGTGTAAGTAACAATGCTCACACAAATTGGAGCGTATGATTAATTTTTCATTGGCAATTGAAGAATCACAGTATCATTTTGACATAGCTTGGCTACTGACATTTTAAACTGAGTAATAAATATACGTCATATTACTAGAAATGCTATTGTAACATTGTATATGAGTAACTCCTACTGACTTAACAGTGCTTGGAAAAAATAATCCAGCAAACAATGCTCACACAAATTGGAGCGTATGATTAATTTTTCATTGGCAATTGAAGAATCACAGTATCATTTTGACATAGCTTGGCTACTGACATTTTAAACTGAGTAATAAATATACGTCATATTACTAGAAATGCTATTGTAACATTGTATATGAGTAACTCCTACTGACTTAACAGTGCTTGGAAAAAATAATCCAGCATTTGTGTCTATAGAATAAAGTTCTTCAGGATCCTGGCAATTAGATGAATGAAGCAACAGAGGCAATAAAAATACTAGAAGTGCTAAACAATTAGTGAGAACCAAACTCGAGCAGCTTCCCCTATGCCAAGAGCCATAGAGACCTGATTGTGATTTTTGTCAGTTCTGCCTTTAACAGAGCTATTTATTATATAGGTATATATTGGTCTAAAAATTGGCATCT
>NW_008668837.1:25436-55032 GCF_000695815.1 Acanthisitta chloris
GAAGCTTAAAGCCACAATGAATAAAAATAAATTGTATATTATAGGGGTTACCACTGCTAAATGCCTTGGTCTGGACAAATCTTGGGTGAAGAATTTTCAAGTCACTGTCAAGTGCTCAACTATTCAACTAAAGATCTGTTTTCCATGCTCTCCAAAAGGCTGAAGTACAATGACAAAGCATGACAGACCTCTCCAAATATTTAAGCAACAAAGAACAATGGTATGAGACAATACTGCAAGATAGTGTTGCATGCAGGGAGTGTTGCTGCCCTTGAAGTCACCTCTCAAGTGTGGCAACACAGGGTGTCTCCTGTCATTGCATCATTTAAATATGAACTGGAAAAAAAAGAAACCTCAGAGCTTTAAAGAAACCTATCTCCAGAGAGGAATTACTAGCAGATAGAAGCTGATGGAGAAAGCACTTTGTTTTCTGCAACTCTGATTCCCACCTGAGTTCTGTGTCCAAAATAGTGTCATCTTCTGAAGGAAAAACAATATGTTGTCATTGTTCACCTTACAGTCACTTCATCTTCTCAGTTAGCATATCCTATTTGGGGCGTCATCTGCTGACAACTCGCTGAAGCAAAGTGGACTTTGGCCACTGTTCTCCTGTGCTGCTTGCATGGTCCTGTGGGTATCTGTGGCTCTGATCCACTATGAAGTTTACACAAGAACTAGTACAAACCCTAAGGTGAATCTAGCCAAGAATTTCAATGTCTTCATTCCACTAAGCAAATATTTTCAGCTATCATACTAACTCAAAAGTTTTCCGTAACTGATTACAAGTGAACCTTTTTCTGTAACAGTGTCTATGTTTGGCTACCTGCTGAATCAAACCAATGGGTTTCTATGGAACTATGTCGGGAAGAAATTTGGCCTATTTGCTTTAAAACATATTGTGCTTGAAAAGATGTAACATGGGATGCCAACTGACTGTATTTTATCCTGGGTCATTTCAGATAAAAAGGCCTGTTTTCTAGTCAGCTGAAGAACATCCATGGGGTCACTGCTTCATGGGAAGTAGAAAAGAAATACTTCCCTTTGAACTGCAGCCATCCTACTATGTTGAAATCCAAACATTCTGAATGGCACTGTAATCAGAAACAGTAGATGCATGAGTTTAAATCATGTCAGATTTGAAATAGATGTACAGTGAATCACCTTAATTAAGATGGACGTATTTCACCTGCTAGAAACTCAGGATTGCATTCCCCATTCTTCTGCAAAGGCAACTCTGATTACACCTCATATTTGCTGAAATCTTTACTGAGAACATGAACTCTGCAAGTGCAGTATTGCATCTGAATTGCAAAGTAAACTGCTGTTTCATCATGGGTGTCCACTGCTAAACACTTGGAAAGGCACACAGCACAAAGCCCCCAATGCTGTGTTTAGCACTGTTATCTGCTACAGCAAGACATGACACAACCAGTCATGGACAGAGAATGTTTTGTCAAACAGCAAAAGTATACCTATTAAAAGTAAACACCGGGATGTCTGTTTAAATGTGATTTTTTTAAAAATTAGGCTTCTAAGAATGTGATGAGCGAGCTTTGTTTTGCTGACATGACTTACTTCCAAGACATACAGGCTGACACTTTTGTTCAAAGTCAATACCTACAGCACTTGTGGATTTTGCTGTGTCACCTTCATGCAACCAGGTATGTCTGACACTGTGCTCTACAGAATCAGAGCTGAACACCACAACTATAACAGGTCAGGACGCTGGCTTGATTTCAAATACAAAGCTTGGTGGACTTTCAGGTATTTGAGATATATTGTACACTGATCTTACACATTATACAATTTCATGAGCTCAAGCAGTGAATGAATGCACCAACTTCCTTCCCTGAAACTGAAACCAACTTATATACAGACACACTTCATGGTAGAGATTGTTTTTTTGAAGTTCTTAAACTGTTTTAAATTGATATAATTTCTTGTTAGGTTTAAATAAACAAACAACCAACAGCCCACAAACCAGCAGGTCTTCCATTTAGCAGACTGCACGTACATTAACATTAGTGAAAGAAGAAATACACCCTGTATCAGAGTCAGATGAGGATACAGTCATGCACAGAGATATAATCAACATAGTAAAATGATACAAGCATGTTTTAGCATATTTCTGTTTAACTTTTCAGGTTTACTTAACATCAGCTGCATATATAATGAAAATAAATTGCCTGGCTTGAGTTTCATTAGCTAATGAAGTATGTTATAGTGATACGAAACTGTTGGAGTGTGTGAAAAGCATATACTTCGTAAAGCATTGATAAGCCAAAAAGCCACAGCATCATGACAGAAAGAGATAACTAGGCAATATTTACCACAGTAAGTGGTACCGAGAAAAGGTATGTTATTGACCTGAAGTTGTAATAGCTCAATACCATTCTTCACAGGGATTCCCTAGGCAGAGCTGAAATGTTACTTAGTATTTGCAAATGTACAGAGAGTGTATAGAAAATAATTTCCCATAACAAGTATTTTAATTATTCTTCCACTGTAATTTGTAAATAAATAATCAATAAAAGCTTGCAACATACAGCTGTCTGTGGACTCTTGTCTATTAGCAATTAACAGAGGCAGAGGCATTTCTGTTTACAGGGAAAGTGCTTGGAGTAAATGGACCTGAATTATTTGATCATCTCTGGCATGAGAAAAAAAGATCTTAATGAATTCTAACATTTATTTGCAAACATGCAGGCAGTCCTGTATGACTATTATGTATATGATGTCATCATGCTTTTAAATTGTAAAAGATATGAATGACTTAGCATATAAAAGAATCCCAAGATGTCATTAGGAAACTATGACAGCCATTCCCCCTTTAATTTTCCAGGTAAACCACCGACAGCCAAAATGGCTCTGGAGCAGACGGCTAAGAAAACAGAGTGGCAGTGGGAAAGCCCTTCTTTTGAACTCATGTGAGATGAGAGATAATTATACTGGCTGTACTCTTGGCTTTTTTTAACTGCTTGCTTAGCATACAAATAGTGCAGCTGGAATGAGGCTTGCTGTCACCCCGGTAGGCAGACAGGTACATCGGCTGTAGAAAATACACAGTTCCTGGTGCATTTGCTTGGATTAGGATGGCTCATGGCATGTTGGGACCTGCATGGTCTTTAGGACACACCTTTGTGTTAATGCCAAGGGTGGCAATATGGTCCATTTCATGTAAATATGATACAGCCCTTGGGCTTCTGGCAAGTTTCCAGGGCAGCCCACAGCTCTCTTATGAAGATAATACCACTGTGATATTCTACAGAAATCAATTAAAATGCTGCAGTCACTTCAGTGCCATTTGCAGCATGTGGGATCCCCTAGCCTAGAATTCTTAAGTATGGCAAAGATATATATGTTTATTGTAGCCACATGCATGCATGCACAAAAGAGCTGGAGCACTGTCAATAACTTCTAACTGAAAGCTCAAAAAAATGAGAAGATGAATACAAAGACTTGGAATTGGATTTTGAATATATTGTGTAACAGGTCAGTAGGACCCCTTCCAACACCGACCAAAGAGTTGAGTGCTGCAAATCTGTCTTGCTCACTACAGTTTTCTGGGAGTCCTTGTACAATATAAGCAGGTTAATAATTTCTTTTTGCTTCTTCTCCAGGCAGAGACATAAGTTTCTTTAATATCATAGTGGGCTGTCATGGAAATTAGCATACTACAAAATGAGGATGGCAAGTAACTCCATTTCCAAATGCTATGTTCAGCAGCCAGATTTATTAGTGGATTTGGCAGCATTTGGCAACTCCTTTGCACATGAATAACTACTCACATGGTTTAAACAAATGAAACTAGGATAAATGAGATTAATTTGCCAATAGCAAATTACTTTCTATTTAAAAATATGAATGAGTCTGTACCAAATCCACATGCTTTTGTTTATTTCCTGTATAATTGATGCACAGAAACACTACAGCAGACTATCTGAGGGTATAGGCTGCAGTACACTCAAGTAGCTGAAACTGAATGTCCTAGAACAGGAGTACCTTTCCAAGAGCCTGGAGCTCATGTATGGACATGTCAGAAGGACCTGGCCCACAGAGAAAAAGCAACCATGAAAGTCTTGCAGAGCTCACACCACTTTGGGGAGGAAAGGACTGTGTGTTATAGCTGTCTCAGTCAACATGGCCAGCTCAGACTGAGTGGAACATAAAGCTGGATTAACCTACCCTTGCAGATATTGTTACATATCTAGCCACAACTGGGGATACTGGTTACTCTACCCAGTGGAAGGCAGAGTCTACTGCAAACATGACATGAAACCTAAACAGATTATTTCTCTTATTGCTTCCTTTGTCCATCACATATTCAAACTGGTCTTCCAAACCCCATTTTGTCTCAACTATTGCATTCCTCAATTTGCCATATAAAGTCAGTGTAAGTATGACACTTCAGCCCTCACTGATGGACAGTGAAGCTTTTTTGATTAATGCAACTTTTTTCTTCAGTGCCACAAATACTCTTATAAATGTTCCTATACTCCTCCCTAAGATTTTTATTTATCTTCCCTCTTAAAAAGTCATGATCTCTTTTCATCTTACCTTGGCTGTTTTTGTTTCCTTTTTTGAACACCTCTTTTCCACTTGCCATATTCCCCTCTAAATCACCTCCATTTATCTACCCCTCTCCCTCGTATGCCGTTCTTCAACATCTGTTCTCTTTGTCCTACTGGGACTTTCAGACTTTTGCTGTTTCTTTCCTTCCCCATTTCTCTGAAGTTTTTTTTCATTCTGACATCCATTGGGACTTCTACTTGCACCCTGGTTTTTGTTCCATCACCTTTATAGACTGTGTGCTAGCTACTCCTCCTGGGTCTAATCCTAGTGGAGGCAGAGGAAGCATGAAGGCTGCCTTCTCTTTTTGGTTCTTCACCTGGGAAGAGTCACTTGGAGCATAAAATAAAGCAAAGAATCAAAAGCATCTCCTTACTTGGAGCTGACACCATGAGTTAGACCATCCTTCCAGTAGATAGCTGCATGGGTCTATTCATCATGGGACCAATTGCAAGACCATTCATTGCAAGCTCTGACTATGGAGAAGAGTAACCAAGGACACAACAACTCCCTCTAGTGATTAATCCTTCCACACCTTTCAAGACTGGCAAGACTTGGGGATGAAGGGTGACTTCCCTTGATAGAGTCAACTAACATGGAGGTGGGACAAAAGTATCCTTCTCTTAAAAGAAAAACAGACATGTTATAAATGTTATCACTTATTACCAGGAAAACTGCATGCTGGATATTTAAAGACTTTTTCTTGAAAATCAATAAAAGTAACTGGCAGAAAATGATGCCATTGACACTGTCAACGTGGCAGTCCCCAATATGAAGTATTATAAACAATTTCCCAATCTGCTTTTACATAGGCCTAGGAATTAAAAAGAAAATTTTAGTGTTTAATGCTTAAATCAAACGTTTGATTTTGATCATCCCCAGAGAGTCACACTACAATGTGAAGGTTGCAGTTAAAAGCCCAGATTCCTTCATCTTCCTGACATTGAATCTACAATATAACAAAAACATTTTGAAACTAATGTAGAAGTAGTTCTAACTGGAGCATTAACATAATTTACTTCACTCATGTTCACCAGGATCATTTATATCTTACATATGTGATGTATGAGTATTCACTTGGCCTATACATATACAGTTGGATTTTATATATTATGTATAAAACCACTCCCTTACAAAGTATGATTCATTGGTTTAACAGTTGGTATTTTAGCTTTTCCAGTATGTTCAAGAGCAGTTTATACATTTAGAAGTATGATGTATATAATTATTACCACTTTAAGTAGGGTCTCATCCCATCTATAGGAGAAGATACATAACACGTGCTAAGTTAAGCACTGAGACAATTCAAAGCAGTGGAAGAACTGTGAGCCAAGCTTTGACTGACTGTTCTCTTTGCCATTAGAAAGTAGCTTACTACCTGATTTATAATCATGCACAGCAAAAATATATATCAAGACAAAAGAGTGTAGAATGCTACCCTTTATTATGTACAAGACCTGATTTTACAACAGGGTGTGCCTTGGCCCACGAGCAGGACTATGCTACCTCATTATTAGAGAGCAGGGCTGGGAGTCAGATCCCATGGTCTGTCCTACTACTGATCTGTGGCAAGTTGGTCTCCCTGGATTTTGGTTCCTCAAAAGGAGTGGGAAATCTTATGAACCTAACCTGTATGTTGAATTTTCTTACTTAATGAATGTCAGAAAAACACAGAGATCTGCTGACTGCCAAGAATGATCCTATATTCATTTGACATGAATGAAAAGCATCCCCACTGAATACACATTGAATATCAGCAAACCCAATGTCAACACACCATAAGGAACATCCTTATGGAAACGGTTCATATGCCTGTGCAGAGAAAATGGAAAAAATGCATGACCCCTGCAAAAAGCTTGTGCCATATGGGATTGCAAAGACTTGTAGGCTGAAATGAGGCTGGGTATATTCAACATTTGGGTCCCACATTAGCTGTTAAAGATCTTAATGTTGTCAGTCACAGACAGCCCACCCACACATGCTCTTTGAGACAAAGGAAAGTATATTCCTTTTTTGGATGACAGATGTAACGGAGAACCTACTTCCCTGATTTGTGTGCAACCAAAGAAAATTTAATGGGATCTTTGCTGAAAACAGTTAGGTCAGATAATCACTAACCTGCTAGACTTTGAGGTCTGTGTTGCCTCAGTGTAAGCAATATAGTGTAAGCAAACTTGGGAACAATGTTGATCTTCTGTACCAAGTGGTTCCTCTGACCACAGAGAATGCCATGTGTTGGCTCAGATCCATTCAGTTCAACTTGATGGTATTGGTAGGATGGAGGGAGCATGCTTGATGATTCTCAGAAATAACACATCTCATTTAGTACCACCAGAAGCCTGAATATGTTGAATATGAATTAAATATTCTGTCATTTTACCTGCAAAAATCAAAGGCTTTTTACTAAGGGCGTGTAAACTGTGATTTCTTTCTAGATCTCATAACACACAGTGATTTTTGCAGGAAAAAAAATATGTCAATGACATACAAACCACAGCATAATCCCGCAGTGATTTTTGCAGGAAAAAAATATGTAAATGACATACAAACCACAGCATAATCCCATTTCAAGTCCCCACCTCAAAACAGGATGCCAATGCCTATTGGCAAAAACCTATTAAATTTCTTTTTCTGTATAGATTATTGGAAATTATTTTGACTGAAATTTCCCAAATTCTTCAGCTTGGGACAGATATTTAACAGAGAAAATTTCAACCAATGTGGATCAAAATGTAGAAACTTTCTCATAAAAGAAATCAAAATTATATGATAGGAAATTTTGTACAGTACAAACAAGGCAAAGAAGACAACAATTTTTTGCTGACAACCAAATCTGACCGGCAAAAGCAGACATATTCTATATGCAAAAGCTCCTCTTAGGGTCTGAATTAGAATCAGCAGACCAGAGTTGCCTATGATTAAAATCCCTTAGGATGTCTTGGCTATCCACCTTCTCCTAATGAGTATATATTTTGGGGTCCGCCTGGCAGTAATCTTGAATATTTAGGTTGCCACACACCAACTTGGATAGTACAAGGCAGGAAATATATAATTGAACATTATGCTTTCTCATGCTGGAAGGGCAGGCTAATTCATTACTCTGTCTAGCGCACTTCCTCAGCATTGTCCTGGGTCACTCAGCACTCGCTCAAATTAACACCTGACCAGCAATCAGCCACACACATATGCACAAGGAACCCACAAAGTTTTCTCCTGGACTTGACATATCCCCTCCTGAGTCTTTTCAATGGACTGCACTCCTTCCTTCAAGGAAGACGTCTCTGTACAGGTTATATTGGAGAAAGGCTCTTCATCAAGTGAATTGATAACAGGAGTGATCAAAGTCTGGCAGTTGTACCTTATCTATTGGGGATCATAATTCAGGAATGAAGCTGCCCTTCAGTTTGCTCCTCCCCATCATTAAATTACATTCAATCACTGTGCAGAGAATGCAGCCCATGCGCTCACAGCCAGATGTTATCATTACAGGCCTTTTCTTATAAACTGATGCTGAAACTTGAGTGGTTGATGAGACTAGCTAAGCAGTTGTACCTTTGACCTGATTGCATTAAACTTGCCCTATCAATTTAAGCTTAGTATAAACACCATTTCCCAGAGTCCCTTATGACTTCAGTAGTGAGAAGAAGCTGACTAAGCCTAAACATTTTTTAACAGCAATCTTGTCTTACAACACCGAGGGGATTTGCCATGTATCTGGGGCTTTATAAAACCATATGAACATGCTGAAAGAATTAAAGTCCTTTAAAAAAGCAAAATTGATGGTGACAGTCCTTTTAGAAAATCAGTTTGTAGAATGTCAGCACAAGAGGAGTTGGAAACAGGGCTAAAATAGTTTTTAAAAATACAACAGATTTGTGTTTGTTTCACACAGTTGTTACTGAATACTGAGATTTTGAGTTTAAAGACTGGACAAATGAAAAACTTCTCCCAAACTGAATTCATTACCAATTAAAAAGTACTTCAAGTACTCCAAAAATCAAAGCTCTTTCAGATATAACACCTATCTAGATCTTTCATAAAACATAGAGCATCCTTACTCTGGCATTTCAGATTTATTTTTAATAAAGTTTGGTCTATTTCTCATGGAGGATAATTCAGATAATCCTATCAAAAGTTTCTATGTAGCAGCACATGAGCAATAGCATATGGTAGAGCTATAGCATATGGTATAGCATATGGCCGACAAAGCTTGGCTAGGTTGAATAAAGGGGAACATGCTTATAACTAAGCATAAGAATGAAAGTAACATCATGCTTGAGTCAGCTGTATTGCCTTCTACGGAATGCTAAATAGTGGTTTGGTGCTGCAAATGTTGGTAATAGATGTGAGGTAAACCAGCAGAATAGGGATCTTCACCTTGCCAGATTGCAAGCGCACTGGACCCGATGCAGAAAAACATCCTTGAAGTTGAGCAGATGAGTATTCCTGCTAATTTTAATAGAAGTGCAGAAGTAGTCAAAGCTTAGCAAGACTGAACATGAATTGGAAAACACTAAAAAAATATCCAAGAGTGGCACTCATTTTAAAACAGATCTTTTGTGTTGTCTGTTGGTTATATTAAGGTAACAAACCAGTTGGTGGAACTGCTACTAGAAGTGCAAAGAGGAAGTGCATTAAGCAAAACGTGATGGTTTCATACTTATGGAGAACATGACTCAGAGCACTGAAACATAAAGCACAAAAAGCCAACAAAAACTTACTAACTTGTTTTGCTGTTGTGAAACAAGAATGTGCATGTAAAAAAATCCAAACAACAAAAACTGACCCCAAAACAAACATAACCGCCCAATCCAACCCGCAACTACTGTTACTTAAATAATTATAGAGACTTTTTTTTCAAGAACCAATTTACTTGAGTGGCTACCTTGGTTACTCCTAGAAGCAGCAGCATCTGACCTCTGTTAAACAAATGTCACTGCAGGAAGAAAATGCAGATAAGGAAAAAAAATAATCTGGTGCATAATTTTACATAATACAGAGGCAGAAAGTAATCTAGAACTTGATGCAGAGTTAATTTGTGTTCAAATTAAAGCAAGGTCCTTTCATGAAAATAAGTAAAGCACACATTTAAATGACAAAACCTAAGCCCAACATTAAAGGAAGACTTGCACAAATTTCTTGCCTTGCAGAAAACATCTGTTTCTCTCCTTGTGGGATCAGATGGCACAGAACAAACCCATTGACCTTGACTCTGAATCCAGAGAGGAGAAAAGATAGAAAAAAGGTGTCAACTCTTTACTGCAAACTTTCCAAACAAATGTTGATTTACCTAGCCCTGCCCTGTCACTACAAAAGATGCTTCTGTCTCATAGCTTACTGCACAATGGGGAAGCATCTCTGTAGTTTTTACCCTATATTTGCTATTAAGAGTGATCTAGCTGTGGCATGCTAGGGAACAACATAGGCTAATTTGTCTAATCATGGTGTAGACAGGTGCACTGTTCACAGGGCAAAAATCTGGCTAGATTGCTGAGCCCACAGAGTGGTGGTGAATGCAGCTAAATTGAATTGGTGGGTGATGACAAGTGGTGTTCCCCAGGGCTCAGTGCTGAGGCCAGTCCTATTTAATATCTTTATCCGTGATCTGGACAAGGGGATTGAGTGCACCTTTAGTCAGTTTGCAGATGACACATATCTGGGCAGGAGTGTTGATCTGCTGGAGGGTAGGAAGATTCTGTAGAGGGATCTGAACGGGCTGGATGACTGGGCTGAGGCCAATTATATGAGGTTCAATAAGGTGAAGTGCCGAGTCCTGACCTTGGGTCACAACAACCCCATGCAGTGCTACAGGCATGGGGAAGTGTGACTGGAAAGCTGCTCAGCAGAAAAGGACATGGGGGTGCTGGCTGACAGCAGCTGAACATGAGCCAGCAGTGTGCCCAGGTAGTCTTCTTGACGAAGTGGCATTCTTGCTTACATCAACAATAGTGTGGCCAGCAGGACCAGGGCAATGATCGTCCCCTTGTACTTGGCAACAGTGAGGCCACACCTTGAATCCTATGTTCAGTCTCAGGCCCCTCACTTCAAGAAGGACTTTGAGGTGCTGGAGTGTGTCCAGAGAAGGGCAACAGGACTGGTGAAGAGTCTGGAATACAAGTCTTATGAGAAGCAGCTGAGGGAGCTGGAGGTGTTTTGCCTGGATAAAAGGAAATTTGTGGAGACTTTACTGCTCTCTACAACTGCCTTAAAGGAAGTAGCAAGGTGCGGGTTGGTCTCTTGTCTCAGTTAGCAAGTGACAGGATGAGAGAGAATGGCCTTAAATTGCACCAGGGGAGGTTCAGATCAAATACTATGAAAAGTTTCTTCACTGAAAGGGTGGTCAGGCACTGGAACAGGCTACTGAGGAAAGTGGTGGAGTCACTATCCCTGGAAGTGTTCAAAGAACAAGTAGACATGGCACTTGGGGATATGGTTTAGTGGTGACTATGGCAGTGCTGGGTTAACAGCTGGACGTGGTGATCTTATAGGTCTTTTCCAACCTAAATGATTTTATGATTTATTCTTTTGATAACTGGAGTAACTGCTAAGCTGAAGAAGATGAGGTACAACAGAGGAATAATAAAATGTATAAAGGAGGACGGCAACAGGTCAGAAAAGGGGAAGTCTTAGGCTGGCATGAAGTTACTGGTTGGGTTTGTCATTATCAGCCTTAAGAATCATTGTAGGTGCTTTCTATAATGACAAACACATTACAAACAAGCTGAAGAAGGTTGGTGATGGCTCAAATTTGAGAAACATCAGTACAGGGGAGGCTCAAGTTAGAAACAACTGACTCAGCATGACGACTGCCATCATGGAAGAGTTGAGAGTCAAGGACAAAAAGCTTGAGATAATTCAGTCTAGAATATAAAGAAAAGGCTCACTGTATTCTGAAACAACTGGTGCAAAGAAGAACCTGGAGGTAGCAGTTCATCACAGGTGACTGTGAATCAGAAGTGTGATGCAACCATGAAGGAAAACACAACCTTAGTATGTGTAGTATGAGGTGTTTCCAGCCAAAGTAGGGAAGCATTATTGCTAGTGTATGAGACACCAATTGATGTGTCATTTAGTTCAAATACTGTGTAGCATTGAAAAAACTACTTTTGGTGGTGCTGTTAAAAGAAAACAAACTGGATTTGGGGCAGATAAAGAGAAAAATAAGGATGCTCAAGAGGTGCAGATAGATCTTATATAACAATAGAAGGACAAATTTTGTTTCTTTAGTCAAGCATACAAAAACTGGAGCAGTGATACAACTGTGTGCTATACCGTCACTTAGGAGAAGATACAGCATCATCAAAGGAAAGAACTATTTAAGTGAAGGCCAATGGTATAAGAGCAGATGGATATAAGCTTGCTGAAAATGCCAGTATGGTGAGAGGTTAGAAGAAAATTCCTAACTATAAGACCAGTCAGGTTCTGGACTGCTGTACAGAGGAATTAGCTGGGGCTAAACATCCTCATGACTTTTAATGTGCAGTTAATGAAAAGGGTTTTGCGATGTGATACCTGCTGCAGAGATGAAGTGTAAGTATATTCCAACTTGCTGTTAACAGCATGGCTATAACATGAGCATCTGGTAATGCTCTTATTCTTCTTAACGATTTAATATCTTAAATTTATATCATACTTTTCAACCCAAATGATCCCAAAGCACTTAAAAATTTGCAATTGATGTACAGTCTGTGAAGAGAGGGCTTAATTCACCGCAGAAACAGGGCTGCAGCACAGGTGAGAGGCAGCAGCTGTTTAAAGTGTGGTTATACTCAAACTATAAAAAAATGTTTACATTTTATAATAGGGAAGACCAAAGTGGTCTTTTGGGGGAGAAAGTATTTTCACTGGAAAAATGTAAGTACTCTGTATTTCCTATTTTCTTCTCTAGGCAGGAACTCTGCTGTTGATGTCATGGAGGGACCAAGGTGCAGCAATTCTAGTAAAATGAAGGCAAAAATATTTCCCCTGTTCATGCTTCTATTACCCATGAAAATAATTTTGCTATGTGTAATGATGCAAACTCATCACTACACTCTTATTTTAAAAGGTTTCCTGACTTTTTCAGGGGATATTATCTCGGGAGATTCATTAGGACTTGATCAAACTAATCCCTCTAAATCAAAGAGGATACTGAAGTATGCTTGTGCAGGATCCACCAATGGGTGGGACAGCTTCAGGTTACCTTCCCTGCAATGGATGAAAACTCCAAAAACACCAGAATGGACCTTTTCAGGCCACATACAAAGGCTTAGCCAGCAGCCAAACTCAAACCTTCAAAAATCATGAGACTGGCTTATGAGTAGAACGATGCTATGTTCCCTCTACTTTGACTTTGGGATTGTTTGGATTTGCCTGTGTTAATAAAAACTGAGAAATAATTTTTTTCTTTTTCTTCCTTTTTTTCTTTTTTTTTTTTTTTTTTCTGAAGGCATATACATATATATAATCACACTGGGTAAAATACAGACATAACTTTTCAGGACTGTCATGTGACTATCTTTCATGAAAAGTGACTGCAAAGAAATGTGTGAGCTTATCAGGGCACCAACGTAAGAGTTAAAACTCAGCATCATCAGATTCTTTTTGGGTTTTGAAAACAGGACAGCACACTGGTCATCCCATTATCAGATACATGAAAATAGATATACCGAAGTCAGTTCTCTGTAAAAAGAAATAGCAGTTCAACTGTGATTCTTTACAGCTATAAAACAGGAGTAACATATAGAAACTGAAGAGAGAAAAATATTGTTACTGGTAACACCTGAAGAATGGGCAAATTAATAGCTATCATAGACTTAAGGCCTGTTGTTATGGAAGTTGCAAAATAAGCAGCAAAAGCAATGAAAAAGAGAAGCTCTTCTTGAAGGATTTTCAGTAAAAACTCAGCATGCTTGAATATTCAGAGCAATCTGAAATCCAGACAAGGAGAAATCAATGCCATATCAAACTTGGAAAAAGCTTTTTAAAAAATAAGCTAAATAAGGAAATTATCTTTTAATTGTAAAGAATGAAAGTTTCTCTGCAGAACAGATATAGTAGTCATAGATGTGTCTTCCATGGCTTTTTCCTTTTTTTTTCCAGTTTCTTCTACATTCCATAGTTATAAATGGAGAAGTCATCCATAGGTCACACCACTGCCTCTGGTGCTACTTAAACAATTTTTAAAAATGTATCTTCACACCAGCAACACACACAAACCATGTAGGTTGGATTTCCCCAAGCAGTTGTTATCTGAGCCTCCTGCTGCCGCCCCAACCTCCCATCCACTTCCTCGTCCTGGGTCCCGCGTTTCCAAGGCAGGCTGGGCTCAGCTGCCTGGCTGTCACAGAATTGCTGCAGGGCTTGGGGAAACTTTAGACAAGCTCGTTCATTTCCAGAAGGCTCTCCTCAAAGTCAAAGCATGCCCTTGAGATGACTTTAGGGCATCAGCTCTCCTGAAGTATCTAACATAGGCTTCCTTGTAAGAAGCAGTAGTTGATAGGAGACCTATAAGGATGATACTAACCACTGTGTCTCTGAGCAGATCACCACAAAAACTTCTTACAGGAAAAGTGTTTGCTTGTTTAGGGCTGCTGGTGGGCTCTGCTTTCTCCCATCATAGAGCTGCCAGGGCCTTATCCAGCATTTAATAATGAAGGTTGCCCAGTGGCTTTCCAACAGCCCTGGAGCATGCGTGCCCACCTGCATCTCCTTTTTCTCTTCCACTCAGGACCGTGGTGAAAAGATGTGTCCTGTAACCTCGTGTGTCAGAAAGGTCACTCTTGCTCCTGGCCCATTTTTGTATCAGTCTGTGTGGAAGAGAGGAAGAAGAGGACCTGGAGGATCCATCCCCAGCTCCCAGGTGCCTCCCCTGGGCATTATTTCTCCATAATGTCTCAGCTACTGCAGAGGAAAACTATGGGCCGTTTAGAAAGCTCTAGTTCTGCTGTATTTTACAGCAGGGACTCAAAACAAGCAGGCTTTTGGCAGCTTTACCAGGTGTATGTGTTCTGCCATCCTGGTGAAAGTTCACCCCAGCCTGATCAACTGAAGTGTTGTTGAAAAAATATAAATATTGCGGTTTGCTTGTGCCCAGCACAGACCTGATAAGGATTGATATCTTGAATTTCTGGACAGTCCAACATCCCATCACATGCTCTGGCTATTGGCTAGACAAAGCAAGCAGATAACCCCTGACAAACTGAGATCCTGTAATTCTTGCATTACCTAGCTTCAAGATATTTGATTTTGTACCTTAATAAGGTTCCTTTAACTCATGCGTGGCTTCTAGTTTTAATGTTTTTCTAGTGTATCTTCTAGTGCGTTTTTGTTTTCCTGTGTACACAGACAGATAGATAGACAGGCATTTTCTGATTTGTAAAGCAAGAGATTCCTACATGTTCTGCTTGCTTAAAAAATAATTCATATTCAAGAATGAACTGGCAGACAACTCAATGTGTTGGTTTATAATATAACTGGATTGCAAGGGGAAGATAGGCAATCAGTGATTTTGCCTAAGGGAGCAACTTAAGTATGAAAAGAAGAGAGAAGAAAACCAAACTAAAAACCTTTAAAAAGCCTTCATTTTGAACTAGAAAAATAAAACTAATCCCAAACCCTTAATTATTGAAGCATCTGAATACTATTTAGAAAACATTTCAAAAAAATTAAAAATTAAATACCTTGGCCCTAATTTTAAACAGGTTTTACACGGTCTAACACCATTGATGTCAGCAGAATAATTTCCAAGTTATAAATTTGTTAACATAAGGTGAGTACAAGGTTGCAGTAGAGTGGATGAGAATTGCTTTGAAAGTACAGTACGAGATGGAAGACTGTATGCTAATGTTGAATAATCTGCTAGGAGATTATTTGCTTTCTGCCTACACAGCCAAGCTACATATTAATTAATGCTACCACAGAGACTGTCATCTCCTAAGGCATAAAGCAAACCAGTAATATTCTAACACTAATAATAATTAATATTCTCTCTTATGAATATTGTTCAAATAAAAGGATGTTGTATTTTAATACACATTTACCAAGACCATGTAAAATACAAAGCACCTATTTTATTTGCTGTTCTTCTGTCAAACACAGGTAATGATTAGTAAATACCTTTGAGCTGATAAACAAAGATGGGGGTTACATCTTTAGCAAGCAATAGCAACCTCCTCAGAAATTTAATTTGGCTGTGGTTCAAAAGGCCAATGTAAACAGCCTGGACAACCATATTAAACATGGCTTATTCACACTTTCAGCCCACAAGAGTGGATGAAACAGTCTTTAACAGTCTGTTTCTGCCTGCTTAGATAGAACTACACAGGGACACACGCAGCACCAATTGTTAAACATACAGCATGAGCCTTGGATGAGGCAGGGTCAGGGAGAACCTCTGAACTGTGAGCATCAACTGGGCAGGTGTTTTACAGGCAGCTGGTCTGGCTGCCTAACCCTTTCAGGATTTTGGGTAGCTGAAGAAAACTTCCAGCTCTTGCAGACTCCTGCAATGAACCAATGAAACAATACCCAAAATACAACCTCAGCACCAATGCTGAACACTGGAAAAGCTACAAAGAGCTGAGCTGGACCATGACTCAGCTCCAGAGCTGTGAGGTGGTGGCTGAGCATGAGACAAATACTAGGCCACAGAAACCAAATTAAGAACGGAAAGTGGAACAGAGGCTCAAAGCTCAGTTGTTACGTGTGTAAACTAGGGCTGTACTTGTTACTTAGGAATGAGGAAGAAGGTGGAAAGACTACGTTTCCACCAGTTCAACAACGAGTAGAACTGGGAACAGAATATTGAACTTGCAGGATAAAATAGGCACAGGAGCATGGAGCAGAGGGCACTCTAGCAGGCTGGAACCCTCACAGAAACAATGCAGGAATTACAAATACATATCAAAGAAATCACTAGCTTATGCAAAGTGAGTGGGCAAGGCAAAAGAACAAATACCTGACACTGATGGGAGTAAACAGTAAACCCTGGAAGAGTTGCATGGCAAGATAAACTGAAGAAAAGCCAGGCTTATATGACACTTTATATAATGGTTTTTGCATGGTGGCAATTACATTTAAAATAAAAGATAGTTGTAGTCTCAACAGTACATGCAAATGTAGCACTCTGAGAGGAGCAGAGGACTTCTAAACAAAGGGCATCTTAAGAAGAAACAAAACTAGCACATCTGACGTCAATAATGTTATAGAGCTCAGGAGGCTGGGATATGATAAAAATGAAAATACATTGCCTGCAAAAAAATCATTCAGAGAAATATAAAGGACTCAAAAACATAGGAAAGAGAATTAACTAATAAAGGAAGGACTTGGAAAAAACCCTTGACCTCACAGATTTGGAAAGCCAATAGTGTTCTTGGATCAAGAGTACTACAATCCCCAGTGTAATACATTAGAAAAATAAAGGGTGATTCAAGCAGTAGTGGAAAAATATGATGAAGAATTGCATGCAATACAAAGGTTCAGGGAGGAACAAAGCTCCAAATCTGATAGATGGCAGAAAGCAGCAGCAAGATCTAATTTCCGCCCACTGCTACCACAAACAGTAATTGAAGTAAACAAACAAACAACCCCTTGTTCAATTATTCAGGCCAGTTAATTTAGAGTTGTTTATTTGTGGCAGAAGACCGAGATCTTTTGTTGATATAACTGAAATCATGCCAGTAAAAGGTTAAATCCTGCCTGCTAGACATAACTAGGGGTTTGGAGAAACATGTTTTATATCTCAGAGAAAACTCAGGCCTCCTCACAGCCCTCAGAGATCCAACGGCTGGCAAAGGGCAACTCATATTCTCTGCTGCACTCTACTCCTGAATTCTTGCTGCAGTCCCAGCACATTCCAGATCTTTTTGAAGCCTCAAGATCTCATGCTCCTTAAAGTACAGGGACTGTAGCTTCTCCTAGCACTTTGATGTTTAAAAGACATTTATTTTTTCAGTACCTCCATTGTATTTTAGTGTGGCCCTAAGTTACCATCCTGACTTATTTTCTCTTTTCCTCTCCTCTTCTATAGGTAACCATACACTGCATATGCTGTACACCGGCTAAAAATAAACATAATGTTAGAATTATATTCTGTCTTTGATTGAAGCACCATGCCCTGCCTTATCAAAGACATCAAGTTCCTGCTTTGCAATTTCCCATTTCTAGTTACAGAGTTCTGATGCATATCTGCTTTTTTCACTGAGGTATGATAGGTGAATACACCTGAGTTTTCTTACAAGTTACTAAAAATAGCCAAGAATATCTGACTCTGTCTAGAAGAGTCACCCCATTCTGGTGAAACCTCCTTGAAGACAAAAGGACAACTCCCATATTTTCATGATGGATTTGTTAGCGGGTGTGATTCACCATTTCCCCATTCCATCTTTACACTGGTGTAATTAAGTCAATGGAGGTTACATCAAGATAAAATTGAAGAGCATAATGCAGAGGTGAGTCAGATCCCACATGCTACAAAATGTAAAAGGACCGTTTCATAGCAGGATGATCAGAATTTGGAACTTGCTTATCAGAAAACATGCGCTTCGCAGTGATTCCTGATAATTTCGGAATTGTCATTACAAAATCAGCATAGGTTTGTTCCACTGTTGGTCATACCACGATTGGGCAGGAAACATGCCAATGCAAACCTCCTGAAAAATACTTCATCTTTACTCTTGAACAATGATCTGGTCTTCCAGAGGGAAAAAAAAATTACAAGATTGACAATGGACTACATTGTTCTTTGATGTTGCAGCATGGACAAATCACAGGTGTATTACGTAAATACCTGTCAAACTGACAATTAATATCAATTAGGCTTTAATCTGACATATTACATTGGGCGCAGCAAATGCAAAATCTGTTCAAAGTAGATCATAGATATGTACCCTTCAATTAGACAGGAGGGAGGAGGAAATTCTACTCTCTGGGAAAGCACAGCTTTTAACTCCTGAACTGCTAGAGACCTCTGTGAATGAAATTAATCCTTGTGAAGGCAGCCAGTCAAAAATTTTTTTTGAGCCCTTGCAATTTTAAAAGTGTCAGTGGCATTTAAGCAGTCAAGTCAGAGGGAGCTGCTCCTCCTCTCTCTATGTACACACATACTCAAGCGTACACTGTTTATCAGTTGCTTTCTTTGACACCTAGAAAGGCCCAAGCAGAGGAAATAAGAGAGAGATCTCTCTGGATAAGACCTCCTGAAACAATCACTTTGGAGCTGGAAAGTGAGAGAGTACTCACAAGGCTACACAGAAGATGAAAAAAGGCACTTTCATGCTGTGTTTCAGAGACAGAAATTGGACTAGAAGAACAAACATCTCTTCATTTACATAGAGACCTACTGATATGGCTTCCCCAGGCTTGGTATGTATATGTGAAGAGCTCCCTGTATGACTGTGTTCAATATACCTCTGTGAATTTTTTCAGGCTTTACAACATCAAACAGATCCCTAAAACACTACAATCAAAATGGTGATACAGTAATACCTACTCAGAGTGAGAAACTGCAAATACATCACCAAAATTGAACCAAAAGACTATGCTACAGTGGATTGTCTTGGGGTTAATGAGACACAGAAGTAAAACACACAGTAGATTGATTCTCAGCAAGATTTGCAAGCAAACCACAACTGCTGTCATGACTTAGTATGTCAAAACCTCAAAAGTAAGCAAACATGGCTACAATATTTTATGGCATGTGAAGAACATATACTTGAGACAAAAAGCACAATACTTGTCTTCCTTCTGGAGAAAGAATCTAACCTGTTTCATAGACTCCTTCATATACTCTGCACCTGCTTCCCCATTTTGAATTAATCTTTTAATTTTATTTATTATCTCACATAATGTCTCCAAAATAGGATGCTGACTCATTTTTATACAGCACTATTTTAAATGCTGCTGAAAGTTTTTCTTATTTGTGGACTTTTCAGAGAGCTGAATAAAAGAAAATACATACACAACTTCTCATTAGTCATAAAATATGCAGATAGAATTTTGTCTCTTGCCAGCCACCAACCTAAGCTAAAATTTTCATTGATCTGACATCCTGCTAGCCATGCCCCAAATTCATATGAGGCTTAGAAATGCAAGCATTCAGCAGGGTGCATTTAAATCAATAGATATGCTCTGTAACAGAGATTTGCAAAAGAATTACACTTTTAAATAACTCTAGACTCATTTAATAAACATTAAACATAATTTCAATAACTTTAATCAGTGCTGAACTAATGAATATTGTTGAAAATATCCCCTTTCATTTGAGAACATAAACACCTACTTTTCCATCTAATGATTTCATACCCTGAGATGATGCTTTTCCAACCCAAAGAGGGAAATTATTTTCTACCTCTTAGGTCAGAAGGAGTGAAAGGGGAAATACCAGGGAAACACATAATAGATTTATTTTCAATTTAACAGAAGAAGTAAAAAGAGGAATGTGACCTCTGGCATTGACTGATAGTATTAATTAAATAAAAGCTAGATTGAAAAAACCCCAGTAAAATAAGAACTTAATGAAAAAAACCCAGTAAAATAAGAACTTCACACCTGAAAGAGAAAGCCATTTCTATTCAAGAATATGGGACTCGTATTTTTGGTTTTTGTGTTTCTACAAGAGGCTAAATTCTGCTCTCTTTGCTTGTGCAATGAAGTAATGTTGACTTTGGTGCTTCCTTATGTGAAGGAAAGAAGGGAGAATTCAACAATTCTCATGGTTGTCTCTGGAGATGTTCAACTCATGTCATGGGTAACTCAGACAATCATTGCTCTGACAGAGATTATGTTAACAATATTATCTCATGGATTCTTGTTCCACCACTTGAGGTACATATAGGTTTTTATTCACCTTTACAATAAGCCTACTACTGCTGTCATACAGGAATAGTATTTTTGACAAAACATTCAGAAGCAAGAAAATCTCTCTTACTTCTTCTTCTACTTGGCATTCCTAACTTCATTGTTGACTATCAGTAAGTCAGAATACCTACTGAGATATTAAAATTTTTGCCTTTTAGGATGTGGAGCTCTGGAATATCCACACAGTTGCCAGTGGAGCATGCCTGTACCCCTTGAACTTTAGAACAGCATTGGAGTAGTTCTTGGTACCACATTTTGGAGACATCTCTCTTGCAGCCTTTGGAAAGCAGTGGGAGAATACTTTTATTTCACTTTGTAGCTTCACAAAGCATTTCAAGCTGCTGTCCTGACATGTCTGAGTGAAGCAGGAGGAGGCCTCTTGCCAGACAGCTACCCCATGGTATGCAGCAGCCTGCCCCTCCCTGCTCCCAGGCTGCAATTACATAGTCAGGTGGCTGACTGCTGCCAATGGTGTGCATGACTCCCAGAGCAGAGATCAATGTGAGGACAAGGAAGGAGAATTAGGCCATCACTTAGTTCTGCCATTAATTCATATGAATATGGAAAAAGAAGGGAGAGAAAAAGAAGAAAGATGGAAAAAAAAAAAGAAGAAATAAGAAAAAAGAGAAAAGAAAAAGGAAAAAAGGATTTTAATATGAAGGTACATGTCTTAGAATATTTTTAAAATAAAAATCCCATTCAAATAAACAGTGAGCCACCTAACAGACATCTGCATAAATAAGAACAGTTCTAGTTAATCTCAGGGTCTCAGACCTGGTCACACTGAAGCTAATGACCATATTTTCAGTATGAGTAGCAGCAACTATGTCTGTTGTATTCCCAAAATCCTTACTTTCCCAAAACCATTATTATTTCTCTTTCTGTTCTGTGTCTCTCAGTATTATTTTCCAGTATAATGGTTGCTTTTACTGATCAAAATTACATTAAAACAAAAAGCTAAGTCACATGTACTTTATGATCTTTAGATGCTAAATGAAGGGAAGTTACATGATACTACACTATGAAGGCAGATTGACAGAAAAAACCCTCAAAGTTTTGCTACATTTGTTAGACCAATGTACGGCTTCATCTGTTATTACTGCATAGTTCCATGGCTGAAAGGAAACCTGAGGAGGATTCATACCACATACTTCACATGAAATATGAGCACAATTCTGAGTAATATCCACCCTTCCACTTCATAAAGAATAGAAATTCTGGGAATCACAAAGACTTTTGAGTTTTGCTAGTGAGTTGAGAGTCCAGTGAAAACGGCATTCCCACAGCACAGGACAGGCAGCCTGGGCTGATGCTGTTTCCTCCCAGCTAGAGATATATGACAGTGCCATGCCTGTGAGAGGCAAGGGGGTCATCTTATTGGAAACAAAGCTGTATTTTCCTTTGAGGTGTCTTTTCCTTCAAAGAACTCAACTAGAGGGAGAATTTTAACATTCTTAGCACCCAATGCCAAGATTGTTGATTTTCCTTCAGGTGACATAAACCAATCAAGTTATTACATAAATTTTGACCATACAGATCTAAAGACATGACCCAAACTAATGGACTTTAAGTAGTTCATGGATAGTCATCCACTAAGCTGAGCAGAGGTTCCCAATAGTGGATCCTAGCCCACATCAGTAGCTAACTGAAATACATTTACTTAAACAACTTCCACATTCTAGAAAGGAATTGGAAAGAAAACATTGTTAAAGTTGTTATAATTAAGTTCCCTTTTAACATATTTAAAATATACTAGTAGGTAATCTTGAGCTACTTAACTGGCACGACCAGTTCAAACTATCACCTATTCTGTGGTTTTTGCATGCATATCCCACATCCCTCCAAAGCTTTTAACCCATTACTAGTTATTATTTTAGAGGAATGTGATACATAAATTTAAACATGTCAGACACAGTGTTCAACACTTCTAATGATCTATTACCCTTATATTATTGAAGTCCCTGAGGAAGTTTGGCAGATGTCATTCAATCATCAAGCTATCATTACTGCAGTTTAGCTTTAATCTAAAGTGCCT
Organism: Acanthisitta chloris; assembly: GCF_000695815.1. Classification (NCBI taxonomy): domain Eukaryota; kingdom Metazoa; phylum Chordata; class Aves; order Passeriformes; family Acanthisittidae; genus Acanthisitta; species Acanthisitta chloris. The sequence goes on from NW_008668837.1 coordinate 47,878, forward strand.
AAGAGCTTTGTGCTTCTAAATTCATATTCTATCACTATTAGGGAAAAAAAATGGTAGGTGAAATGGCTGGAAATAGTTCATCTTAACTGGCCTACAGTTTATCATATTTGGGGAACAGATTTTGGTTTTCCAAACTAGACTACGTTTTCTTGGTTTAAGTATACGTCTATTTCCTCTAAAGTTCTAGCGATATCTTAGTAAATTAGTTAATATAGATCAGGAATATGTCACGAGAAAAACAACATACTATGGTAACACAAAGGACTTCAAAGAGCAAGAGTTGTTGATCCAAATCTTCCCAATATGTGAAAAGAAGTGCAGTTAACAGCTTGTGCACAAATGTGTTATTACTTATGGCTCTATCTTGCAGTACCATCTATTTATTAGTATCTCAGTTTCTGATTACCTCTCCCAGGCAGTTCAGAGGCATAACATTACTGAGTAACAGTATGGCTTTATGAATACCTCACTGTTTGGGTACTTTGCTGCCTCTGTTGAAGACAAGATTCAGACTGTTTGTTCTAGTCAATAATACCTCAAGCAGTGATTCAGGATGTCTGTTTTCCAGAGTTCTAAATTAATCCGGGCCAACGTGGGTGTGTATGAGCCCAGTTGCAATTCTGTGGGCTGGAACACATCCAATTCACAATGAAGCTCCATTTCATGACAGGTAAATGCCCTTATGCCCTATGGCTTATACACACTGTGGGCATGCACTGACCAACTTGAAAGCAGCACATAGCAGTTGCTGTGGCCACAAGAGATGATATGCAGGTTTTGTGCAACAGCCGAACAGTAACAACATATATCAAACAACATGGGAGATCTGGATTCAGTTCTCTTAATTTCCCAGTCAACCTTGTACTGAGAAACATTTTTTTCTTATCTAATTTAAACCATTTTTTTCTCCAGTTCAGGTTATTTTTTATCCTGTTCAATCAGTTCAGAGAATAGCCTACTCCCTTCCCCTTTATAGCATCCTACTAACCATTGACAGGCTCCTGTCTGTACTAAACATATCACTAACCCCATCTTTCTTTAAAACTTATGTTTTCTAAACTTTCTAGTGATTCTGTTGCTTTTCTCTCAGTCAATCAACCAACCATCCTGTTGTTGCAAACCCAGACACCATTCTGTGCCTTGCCAGAACTGAGTTGAAGGATCACTTCATGTTTTATGCACAATATTCCTGTTCATCAGTTCCAACAGGATATCTGCTCTCTCACAATAGTCTCAAAACACTGAGAAGTTTTAGATGGCAATCCACTATGACTTCTCCAAACTCTTTTCTGGAAGATGACTTTACAGTTCTGCATAGTTCTATATGGCAGATTTGATATCTCCTCCTTAATTGCAGTACTTTGCATGTGTTCTCATTGCATCATAACCTATTCATGTCAGACCATTTCTCCAATAGTCAAGATCACTTTGAACTCTGAGCCTTTTCTCCAAGTTGCTATCAGATGGCTTTCTGGCCTTGAATGTTAAGCTAATCCCATCAAATACTGTTCAGATTCGACAAATATGCTGCCTGTCCCATCACTCTGAAAATACTGGAGAGACTTATAGAAAACCCTATTTGAAACTTGTTTGTAGGCTGATACTCTACACAAAGGAAGAATACTGCTTAAATACCTCTTTGTATAGATGTATTTTAAGATAATACAAGTTCTTCAGTAAATCCTCTTCCAACCTACACCCTCCCCTAATCACAAGTGAGTCAGGATGCCACTTAGTAACCAAAAAAACAGATTCTGGCCAAAAGAGACAGGATTTATTTTTTCTGGATGGAGAACATTCCTATACAGGGTAGAAACTAAGTCAACAAAATAGTACAAAAGCCCGGCTCTTGCCCACAAATATCCTTTATATGCACACAATTGACACCAGGGTGTGATTCTTGGGAACGCCCCACTGGATTTGGCTCCCAGCCGAGCCCAAGGAGGTACAAACACCATTCATGCACCCCATCTTTCAGACCAGCATGCCAACAGGTAATGCTTCAGGGATCTGTTATTGCCATCATTTCTTCCTTTCAAACAACTGTCTCTCTTTGCTCTCATAGCAGGTATACCATGCAGATTTGAGACACACTTCTAAGAAAAAAAGAAAGTAATGTGTTGATTGTTGAAGATCTCTTCCCATGCTCATTGCAGATAATGACAGTGTACATCTGACTGAGAAGTTCACAGGGCCCTGTAAAGTTAGTTTTCATTTTTAAATTGCAATCCATATGGAAAGAATAAGACTGCTGCATGTTAAAGACCAGCGTGAACTCCACCTGCAGCAATTAGAAAGGGTTTGTTGCAAAGGAAAAAGAGAAAAATCCAGGCACAAGCTGCTTTCTAGCAGCAAAAAGGCATGAGGATCCCTGGAGTCTTATGGTTTTCAGTATTCTTAATAATTATTTAATTAATTGGAAATTAGAGGTAACAGAGTCCTGTTATTTGACTTGCTCAAAATCATAGAAGAGAAATTCAAAGAATGAGTTGGAATTATTTTTTTAGGTTGCTCAGTCTGAAGCAGAGTCTTTTAAGGTTGCTTCCAACATCCCGCCCCTTTCAAATGAAGTTGTCTTTTTTTTTTTTTGAGTTAAAGTACTACATTTCTATTTTCAAACCAATTAGAATGTATTATAGAACAAGATTACTGGGAGCTGAGGCATATCTGGGGCCATAGACAATTTGTTCACACAGAGTGTCATTTTACCCTGAAGGAAAATAATTTACCTTTGACTACAATATCTTCTGAATGTCCCTTTATATGTCACGTTGCCGTTGTCTATTTTCATACCACAGGTTCTTTACGATGAAGGCATTCTTTATTTTTGCCTTGTGTGGTGCCAAATATGTTGCCAATACTTAAAATAAATAGCAGTAATACAGTCTCATTATCATGCAATTTAAGCCCTGGCAATCTATACTTCATCCAGGAAAGCCAGGTTTTTTTTCTGACACTATCTGTGCTATCTGGGGAGGGATTGTGCTAATACCTTCCATGTGTGTTAAAACAGCCCTGCTAAGAAGGTTTTCATGCTGGCTCTGAATCTGATTTCACATACTCCGTTTCACACTGATGTAACTGTTTTCTTCAGTACAGTTGCACTTAATACAAAACCTTCTCCCAGTGACCCTCCATGAGCCAGAGGGAAAATGTGAACCACTGTTTCTTTGGCCAATGTGAACAAACCTTATATGACTTTACTTTTAATTTATTTTTTTTTAATAATAGATGCTGCAATTTTGTGATTACTCTCCAAACATTGGCTTCATATTTCCCCTGGGGCCTGAAGAAATTTGCCATTTTCTATTATTCTATTTCCTACCCAGTGCATTAGCAATTTAGGCAAATTTTGCTTTTGTGGTATTTAATTTAAACAACTGGAAATGGGTCTGTGCTGCACCACAAACATGTTTGCTAGAAAACAGGCTTTACAGTGCTTTGTGTGCCCTGAAGCCACAGACTCCTGAGACAGGAAATCACAGCATTAACCTGATGATCAAGCTACAGACAGCAGCACCTATGTGCCACAGACTTCTGGTATTCTAAGTGAAAGGCAAAGGCAATCAAAAGAGATTGAAATACAAAAATCTGACAAGCCAGAAAAAAATTGGTTTCATGCCTCTCTGTCTATTTGCACATATACAACCTTATACAAACATATCCTCTTCTATATGTAAACAAATAGGGATGATAAAAATACAAATAGGTTTCCAACTTCTCACAGAAAAAAAAATGCATTCTGAAATTATTCATATTACCTTGTGGCATGGTAACATATTACTTAATAGTGGTATAAAGTGATACACAGCCCCTCTGAAGGGGCTATGCTCACAAGAAAATCTTCTTTTGGAGTCAGTTGCATGTATTACATCACTCATGGCCACATGTGAATGTTATTTGTGTATGTACTCTGAAACAAAATAAGGAGGGATAGACAAAGAGAGATTCCTCCCACACCCTGCATGCCAGAATCTCGTTTCCTATCCTCAGCTGGTGCTCAAGAGTCTGACTCCAGCAATAACAGTCTCCCACTGAGATTAAAGCACTGGCAAACACAGCTTATCTTGGTTAATGTATACTTAAGTTTTGTGTGTATTATACATACATATATTTACATATATAGAAGCACACACATATGTATATATTTATATCTCTCTCTCCCTCTACTGATACACATATTGTGTTTATACACATTTATAAATATGATATGTAGGAAATCTTCTGCAGAGAGGAAATAGTCCCCGGGTGGGAAAGCCCAAGCAGATACGATATTTAACTTCAGCAGCTGCCCCTTGCTCCTCTGCAACTCAGTGGACACAACTGCTCTCAGAGATCTGTCTCCCTTCTGCAGGGAATGCTGGGCTCCACTCCTGCTTCAGAGCTGGCCAGTCATTGGTAGTGTTCTTTCCTCCACCTCATATGAACTGTACCAAGATTGTCATAAAGCCTGAAGGCTCAGAGACCTATGACAACCAAAGCAACAGACAACATTTTTGTGGGATCATTGAGTGACTGTATCTGAAGTAGACGGCACAGACCCTGAAGATGTTGCTTGCTGACTAGTTTATTCTGCATTTCTTGAGGCATTGCAACATTCACCAGACTTCCCCATGGGGACAATCATATTGGTAAATGCGGTTCACTTGATGATCTTCTTTAAGTTTAAATTTGTCTGGGCAGACATACTTAGCAAGGGAAAAGACCAGAGAAAGTGATCCAAATTTTGTGTATCATAAAAATTTTTGTGGACTGTGACCGGTAGAAGATTTACTGGGACATAAAAAGTGCTTACTTACTCCAGGGTAAAGCAACAATAATGTTCCTGAAAAAAAAAGGAATAAAAGATCTCTGGTAGCAAATGATAGCTCACAAGGAGTGTGACATCTTTTGATTACCAGAGCAAATTAATTTCCTCTGAAAACTAAATGGATCTGTACATTGCATGTATGCTGGTGCTTAGAAGATACAAACAAACCAGGAAGCTTCACACATGGGAAATGCTAAAACTGCCAGTACTTACTATTGCATCATTTTGGCATGGAAAAAAGGTAAGGACGGGATGTCCATAAATAAAGGCTGTTATTTTAAATCTACTGAGAAACTCAGGTATAAATATATACCAGTGAGTCAGAAAGTGAGATGGAAGTAGGTGGAGTCTGATCATGCCCCATTTTAGGCAGATACAAATGAGATGGAAGCAGGAAAGTTAAAGCCTTTAAATGCCAGAAATTCCAAGAGCAAGTTGCAGATCTGTAAAGCAGTAAGCCAAAGAAACCATGCTAGTATACCTGCTGGAAAGAGAAACGGCATATAGCAAAAGTACTTGTGTGCTAGGATCAGCAAAGGTATAAAAGTTGTGAAGGACACACAGATAAAAAATGGGAAATACTGTGGAAAGGTACAGATTAAAAGAGATTATGGCAAACAATTGCTCTTTAAGATCAACAAATGCAACCCAAGTCTATAAGACATCTGGGGTTCCTCTGACTTTACAATACATAATGCAACTAGAATTTCTTGGGAGTAAATATCCACACATGAAGTACTACTAGGAAAAAAATGAGCAAAAAATTTGGTAGGTGATAGACCTATATATGTATAATATATTTAGGTAAGAAGCAGCTACATAGTCTGAGAACATTTTACAAGAACAGCATCAGATGCACTGGTATAGAACAGGAAAAGGAAAGAAGGGGGAACCGCAAGCCCAAGTCTATCAGCCTCTTGAAATGGTCACTGTGGTGACCATTCTTAGGAGTGGTCACTGTGCTCCCAGTTTCTTTAGCTGTTTCCCTAAGCTCAGCCACTAAGTGAAGCATCATTTTACTCAAACAACCATTTTGTCCTGGCAACAGTATGTTCACTTCAATGGATATGTGTTGACTTAAGCATAGACTGAAGTCCACTGCTCAGAATGCATGTAGGAATAAAACATGTGTTTTCACAGTGATCCTCACAGCTCATGAAAATTCCGGTTCCAAAAACTCTTCCAACAGAAGAGGAAGTTTAGGTAGGATATTAGAAAAAAGCTTTTTACTGTGAGAGTGGTGAGACACTGGCACAGGTTGCCCAGGGAAGTAGTGGATGCCCCAACCCTGGTGGTGTTCAGAGCCAGGATGGATGGGGCCTTGAGCATCCTGGCCTAGTGGGGAGGTGTCCCTGCCTATGGCAGGGGGGGTTGGGACTAGATGATCTGTAAAGTCCATTCCAACCCCTAAAATTCCATGATTCTATGATTACTTTTCTTCACTGAAAGGGCTATCAAGCACTGAAACAAGTTGCTCAGGGAAGTGGCGGATTCACCATCCCTGGAGGTATTTAAAAGATGACTTAGTGGTGGATTTAGTAGTATTAGATTAATGGTTGGACTGGATTATCTTAAGGGTCTTTTCCAACCTAAATTATTATATGATTCTACTTCCTTGGGACATTCAGGACAGACTTTCTGAAGGTGCAACTTGAGCAGCTCCTTTTCTCCATTAGCCTGCGAAGGTGAATGGCTACGACCAAACTTCACAACTCATAATTTTTCAGTTTGTTCATGACACCACCTCAAGACAGCTTGGAAACATGGCTAGGAAAAGGGACCCCTTAGCTGTAAGTCCCAGTTCTAATCAACTTTGCTGCTTACAAGCCCTACAACTCTTCTGTCCTTTGAGATGCCCACAACCTACTTTGAGCTCATCAAGGCTCCTCATGTAGAGAAGTACTGCCAAGTTAGCCTATGAGTTCATCTCTTTATGCAGGTTTTCACAGGGTTTCTCTAAGGTTCTGATTCTTCAAGTGATAAAGTGAAGCTGCCAAGGAGAAAGGCCACACTGTATTGAAAATCACAGTAAAGTTACAGGAAAGATGAAGGGCTTACATACATGGAAACTGAATGGCAAGCACAGCACTCAGAAGCAGATAGGTTTGGTCACACCTCCTGAAGGCCAGAGGTGTGTTAAACACAACCAGCCCTCACAGTCCACCTCAGCCAGATATGAATTTATCAGCACAGTGCAATTCAAGTAAAGCATAGCCCTGACTTTCATTCTCAAAATTTGTATTGCCTCATGAATAGCACTTCACTCCAGGCTGAAAATGCATTCTATAAACTGAAAATCTGAGATTATTAGCACATTTAGGGAAATAATTGGATTAAAGCAGCAA
>NW_008668837.1:55064-77306 GCF_000695815.1 Acanthisitta chloris
AGTGAAAAAGCAAAATGTGTGAAATGCATTTAATGCTACTCCTTCAGTGCAGCCTAGCCATATGAAAGGCAACTTTCAATATTACAATGGGCTTTGCGCCACCAGAGATATGATGGAAGGGAGTGGGAGTGAGAAATGAAGCTTAGCTAACTAATGAGTTAGGGATATCTGCTGTTTTTGGCTGAAGAGCTGTATCTTAGTTAAATATAGCAGCTATTCTCCTGGCAGTGCAGAGATGAACACCTCATGAAATGAATTAGTGACATTCCTCTGGTTTGATTTCTCATGATCTGTAAAATTTTAAAACTGATCCTATTTCCCAGATCTTAGTTTTTGTGCCAGATTCACCAGACAGGAAAATATTCATCTGCTGGGATTTTTGAAGCAATTTTCTACATCTAGAGATGCTGAGAACATGTTCCTCTGAAATCAAATAATAGTTATACTGCTCTTGTTCTTGCTGTTAAGACCACTTTTAACTTCTGCAAGTCTACAGTGCCTGTACCACACAGTCTCCAACGGCTTTTGAAGGACAGAAGTGGAGGTAAAGCTATTCCATTTTCTCCCATTTACCCAGTTCTTCTTGATGCTCAATCCAGCACTGGAAAAACATCGCTTCCACAGAATAGGAGCACTGCAATTTCATTGAACCTCCATCTGAGTCTTGCCTGGAATTTGTGTCACTGCTTTGACTGCCACTTCTTTGGGCTTGCTTCACACTAGGGTGAAATGAAAACATGCAGTGGCAGGATACAGCTCAGCATGCATCTCTGCAGGCCAGGGCTTCAAGACAAGTACTCTCAGGACATGAAGGACAGGGTGAATGTGATACAACATACTGAATAACTGAGGGACAGACTGAGCTCCCATTTCTGTGCTCAGAACCTACTTCAGAAAATGTGAAAAACAAATGGCTATGACTCTATAGCTGTGGCAATCTCCATCATCCCGTGGCTACTTTGGATCCCAAACACACTAGTTTGATTCCCCTGCATCATACAAAAAGACAAAAAAAGTTGTAATAAATATGGAAGAAATTGATGTCTGAACTCTTGCAAGGACAGAACATCCAATACAACCAATTGAAACTCTAACATCTGTGCAACTGGGAGGAGGCATAAAGTGTTTAATGACAAGGTTCACAAAGCTTGCTTAGCCTGTGGATATTTTCCAGGAAGAAAAGCTCTGAATGGGCTGTGTCAACAAAACTATCCCAAATCCTTATGCCTGCCTTTAAAACTGCGCTGAAAAACAAGTCAAAGAAGGTACAGCAACTAATACCAGTTAAACATCCTCAGATCTCTTCAAAACCTTTTTGTACCTTGCCTATTTATATATAATGTGATACTTAAATGCTACTGTCCATGTAATATTGAGGATTGATGAAGAGTGGTAGCCACACTGACTTTTGAGTCAAATATGCCCATCTGAAAATAATACAAAAAACTAGCTAAAGGTTAATCCTGATAACAACGTTTTGCCTCCTCAAGGCAGACATGATGTTATAAATGTAAAATTTCCAAGTTTTATGGGGCGTGGGGGATTCCTTAAAACTGACGCATCCCTTCCCTTGGGCATTGTCAAATCTCAAACTGAACTGGGAAGCCAACACTACTCTTCCTACACTAGACAGACTCAAAAGAAAGAAGATTCTGCTGGAAACATCTATGTTAAGCTCTGCCAAGAAAGTGTATTTTCTCAACAAGAAACAACACTCTCTATTTGCTTTGTCTCAGAGATGTAAACAAATTTTTAACTTGATTATTTCACATTTTGGACATGGCACCAATCACAGCTTTGATAATGAAACTCCTTCACACTTTGGAGCTTTTAGCTGGAGAAGCCCCATGAAATGCATAATAAAATACTTGAGAGCCCATAGAGGGAATTCAGCACAACAAATACCTGGAGGAAAGATTATAATCTATTTCCTCTCCAGAGAGTCAACAAGACTAAAGACTGCCCACTTGATTGTGTCCCTTTCCTCAGGGCGAGTCAGAGATGCAGGTTAAAGTTGCTTGACAGAAAACACAGGAAGAAAGAGGAAAAAAGCCAGAATTTGCTGTCTGGATGGGTCATGCCTGGTGGCACATGTGGTGGGATGGTGCTACACAGCATTTCTGGCTGTCTTTGCATGTGTTGAACCTAAGTGCCTGGAGTCTGGACCTCTCCCTGAGCAAGCCAAATTACCCTTAACCACACAGCCACACTGCCCTATCTGTGACCTCTTCTCCTACATTTGGAAAGACCCACCCTCTCTGTGAAAGACAGTTAATTGCATCTCCATGATAATTTAGCCCAAAGACTGCTAGTAAGTAGAGGCTATCAATTCTGTTGAAGTATGACTGCTGCTTTTTGTGTTCCAGACTATCCACCGAGGATTTCCTAATGCTGTTGGACTCTAGCCCATATATGCAAAGACAATCTGAAGTGTTAAATGAGATGCTGAATTGTAGCTCTTGCTATGGCCAATGCAGATTATTTCCACTGAAGAAACCACCTCCTCTCTTAATTGCAGGGAGGTGTTTTACTTGCTCATTTTACAGCCAATGTTTGCATCCCACACAGAGATAGCTGCGAACTCATAAATGTAAAGTGAGAACTAAAAAGTTTCCAAGGTTGAAAAGAGCACAGTAACTTAATAAAAACTTGTTTAGGAAGCCAAGCATAATGTATGTTATGTTACACCAATCCTAGATCAAGAGCTTAGGACTGAAAACACAGGGAGAACTTTAAAGTCACAAAAAGCTTCTTAAGTGAAAAATCTTGCTGAAGCAACAATTATTGTTTTGCTTTTCCAAAGACGACTATTATTTTGGAAAAATATTATCCCTGTCACTTCAAAGTACAAGTAACTTGTACACTAAAAAACTTCAATTTAATTCTGACAGTGTACAATGACTTTTTAGCTTATTTGCATAGATGTCACATTTCTACAGTCCAAGGTCAGAACTGCCACTGAATACATGCAAAATTTTGTACTTGTACAATTCTGCATTACCTAAGTAAAATTTGTTATTCTCAGATCATGGCACCCCCCAATAAAATATAAGCATTTAATCCAAAGGAAATAGAGTAAGAAAATCAACAGAAAACACGACTTAGTTACCACTTCAGCCACTATTGAAGACAATTATGGGCAAGGTCACTTGCAATAAACATACTGCTTTCCTTTATCATGTCAACAATGCCTGTCAGCCAGTGTTAGCTCATTTGAAAAACCAAGGTCACTTCTGAGATGCTGATATTATGAATCCTTGAATTGGGTAAGACTGGTGAAATAAAATACTTGTTTTCCAAAGGATGAACATTCACAGCTAAAGTAAACCTTCACTCAGTGTCTCTGTCTTTCCACTGATCCTGGCTGTGGAGGAGTATTTATACCACAACCTTGCTGAACTGCAAACCTTTTCATAGTGCTCCAGCTTTGCTGGCAAACATTTCAACCCTTAGGGCCAAGACACCGGCCATTCCTTCCTTCCTCTGAGAGTAACCCTGGAGGAGATGCCTTGCTCACAAATTCCACCCTGAAGCAGAACTCAAGATCCCAGGGAACTCTCTGCAGCTCTGAGGTCCAGTGTCCCTCTAAGCCTCTACTCTAATATTAGCATGTCAGTGCTAAATAGCTGACAATAGTGTCAGCTATTTAATGTGGGACAAAGTTTGGGAGTAAATAAAGTATCACTGTCTTTTTCGCTTCAAAGCTGACTTCTGATTGGTCACAGCAAGTACGTGAAAGCATTTGAGTGGCAATGGAGCTATAGCACTCTTCCCGTCACACAGAAAAGAAGAACTTTATAAACTTATTCTTTAAACCAACACTTCAGAACATCTGCACAGTGATATTCATAGGCCTTGCAGCATTTTATCAGGAAAAAATGCAGACAGAAAGAGGCAAAGGTCTCCAAGCCAACAGGACAGGACAGAGTTTGTGTGCGTACGTGTGTGTGTGTGTGTTTCTTTAAATTACCAAAACAAAAGAAAATCACTGTAACTGCAATTCCCACTCTTACCCTGCCTAGATGTAGGGTAGGATTCCCATTCCCTCCCCTTGCAGTTATCCCCTCAAAAACCCACAGTGAGGGGCATAAAGCATTTTATTGAAAGTATCCACGCTCCAGGGAGTAGGATCCCTTTTGTGACAACACACCACGCAAAGGAAACATGGGCCTCATCGAAGGCTGTGGCCAGGATTTCAGCCTCCTCCTGACTGTGATTTCTGCACTTTACCTCTTTGGTCCTTGTATGCTGCAAGACGGTCTATAAGGGGAGCCAGCACCATAGTATGTTAAAATCAGTTTCACCTCAGGAACGAATGGTTCCATTTGTAGTGTATTCCAAGTGTTAAGAGATCTGTTTCACAGCCCACAACTTAAACCCACATCAATTAAACATATTTTCCTAAGAGGATGTACACCATTTGTATGGCTATCTTCTCATTCTCCAGTATCCGTAGTTTTCAAGGTTGTAATTTCACTAACCTTTTAGCGTGCTACCTTGGCAGAAGATTCAAAGACTCATAGAATCATCAATGCTGGAAGAGACCTCTAAGATCAAGTCCACCCATTAACCTGCCACTTTGCTGTAACCCCTAAACCCCAAACTATATCCACCACTCACAAATATCTGTTGTCATTTGTCTTTTCTATTACTGAAGCCCTCACTACTTAGCATCTTTTTTTTTAGTGTTCCGCTGATTAGCCAATACCCATAGACGTACTTATTTTTAATAGTGCTCCCTGTTAAAATTCCCTTATAAAATTCTACAGTTTTCTACAATAACAGTCCCTAGCGCTTTGTTTTACAGAAGTGTTAGGATAGTGCTCTGGGCAACTGCTCAATGGTATTGCAGTACAGGAGTTATTAACCTATGGCTCTGAATCAGCAAAGCTATAAATATACCCTAACACATTATTTAATTAGAAGAATGGTAGACTTCCAAACATCTGTGTTTCTTCAGATAACCTTCTACAAATACACCCAAACAGGGACTTTAGAGATGGGTAATTAAAACATGTATCAGGAGTAGGGAACCAAATTCACACTGTTGGTGATTCTGTCAGGGGAAAAAAAAATCTTTCAATAAAACACAAAAGATTTTGCTTTTCTTTCTATGTAGGAAACAGCAGATTTTTATAGGTGCTTCCAGTCTATTCTGAAGCTGTGTGAAATACCTTGTCAAACAAATCGGAGAAAGTACCAATTTGGCTGTGAAGTTCTGTCATTTTGTGTTTTGTAATCTTGTCCCTGGCTAAGCACAAGAAACTGTACAAGATACAGACTTTGCAGCTCTTAAGAGAGTGTAAGAAACACTTTCCAAAAGGCACTGGCAGAGTTCTTATGAACCCCTTTTTCCCCCATTTTATGACTCCTCAGCAACTCAACTAGTTGCAGACTGCTCTGTAGAGCCGTCCCTCCAGCTGGTGTTTGCCTCATGACAGAGTTGCACATGGATAACAACTCCCAGCAGTCACTGAACACTGTTTAAACGGGATTTAAACAGAGAAGAAAGAGAGAGAAAGCATATGTATGTGCACAGCACATGCATCTCATCAAGAATGAACACCAAATCAAGTTCTGTTTCACTTACCATTATCTGGGAAAAAAACCCAATCAAGTTATTGGACTCTCTCCCCTCCCTTTTTTTTTTTGCCTGTAGAGTACTTCCAGGCATGTGCTTTTTGAATTTTTTTTATTCTGGGTAAGCACAATGTGGGATTCTTGGAGATTTTTTTAAAAGGTGTCTCCTATAATAAAACTTGAAGTTCTGTTTCTGCAAAAAGATCAAGAAGACACTTGTGTGTTCAGCTAGCTGGGCAGCAAAAGCAGAGAGCAGTAGTAGGTGCTGGGGAGTAAGGGGAGTGGGGAATTTTTGTTCTGAGGCAAGCTCCTCATATATCTTTCGTGAAAAAAAAAAGCATTAAGTAAGCCAGAAGTTCTTCAGCTCTGAAAAGAAGTAACTGAATAAAAATGCAATGTCTAAGTACATTTGAAAAGGAGTGATAACAGATGATTTGGGGGAAAGAGGAAGGAAAATACTGGAATGACTAATGATGATATAGGCAGATGGGTGATTAGATGATCAGAATGCAGAGAGTTAAGTGGAAGACTAGAGAAAATAATAAAGTATGAATACAATATGTCTCAAAAAAGCGGTATAAGTCACCCTGTGTACAAGCACATGATGAGAAGAAACAGGACAGGAGACAAGCCTCAGCCCAGCAAAAATATTGTAGTCTTCACATGACATGTGCCACTAGCAGAATTAAGCTGATACCTGAGCCTTCACTCAAGCAGTTTAACAATAACAAACTTCCCCTGTAAAGCCTATTTTCCTGTAGAAGAAATACAGGAAGGTCAGAGAGTAAAGGCAAATGAGTTCTGAAACTCTCTACACAAAACTCTCTGAGTCCTAGCATCAGAAATTGTATGTAACTCACCAAAGCAGACACAGCAACAATCTGAATTTTCAATTTTTAGTAGAAAGACTACAGGATAGGTCTATGGGAAATAAGAGGCTGGAGAGCAGTGCCGTGAAAAGGGCCCTAGGGGTGCTGGTCGACAGCAAGTTGAATATGAGTCAGCAGTGTGCCCTGGCAGCCAGGAGGGCCAACTGTGTCCATCAGGCAGAGAGCATCACCAGCCCATCACGGGAGGTGATTGTCCTGCTCTACTCTGTGCTGGTGTGGCCTCACCTTCAATACTGTATGCAGTTTTGGGCATGACAATATAAGAAAGATATAAAACTGTTAGCATCCAAGGGAGGGCTCTGAAGATGTTGAAGGGTCTAGAGGAGAAGCCATAGGAGGAGCAGCTGAGGTCACTTGGCTTGTTTAGCCTGGAGTAGAGGAGACTGAGAGGAGACCTTACAGCAGTCTTCAGCTTCCTTATGAGTGGAAGCAGAGGGGCAGGCACTGATCTCTTCTCTCTGGTGACCAGAGAGGACCTGAGGGAATGGCAAGAAGCTGTGTCAGGGGAGGTTTAGTTTAGACATCAGGAAAAGGTTCTTCATCCAGAGGGTGGTTGGACACTGGAACAGGCTCCCTAGGGAAGTGGTCAGAGCAGCAAGTCTGCCAAGGTTCAAGAGATGTTTGGACAATGCTCTCACGCATGTTGTGTGATTCTTGGGGATGTTGTGTACAGGGCCAGGAGTTGGACTTTGATGATCCTTGTGAGTTGCTTCCAGCTCAGGATATTCTATGATTCTAACTGCATCTTTTTGAAAGAAGAAAAAGCCAGGTGCTATACAATCCATATAAGGGCTAGATAAAACTACATTTACCTCCTCCAATGAGCCTTATTAGAGTACAAAACCAGGAACGTTCATGAAGATACCTTGCAACTGCTGAAAATATGCACTGGTTTGATTGAAATTTATAGTAACACAGTTACCAGTATAACACTTGTGTGATACAGCCAACAAGCCACTATGTCACAACATTTTTTCCACATGAACAATAAATTTGTAAAATTGGCTAATGAGCTGATAGTGGAGACTGGAGTGCCAGATAGTCTCATTTTCTTTGGATCTTCCTTTAACTGCGGCAACATGAGAGCTTAATATTTAAAAAATGTGTCACTACAAATATGTGAGTTTACAGTTGCAGACCATTAATTTGAAATGCAAATACAAAGAAAGAAGTGCCTAAAATTTCAGAACAGGCTTCCATTGAACCACTGGAGAATGGAAAGTACTCATAAAAGTACTGTAAAACATTTAAAGATGGTATCCAAAGAATTTCCAGTAAGAGGACGAGCTCCTTGGGTCTCAGGGCACTGAAAAGGTGTCTTGTACCCAACCAGTGAACTAGGTTAGGTATGCTTGCTACAGCTTTGGCATCCAGATGGAAGTCTGCATTTATGGGTCAGAATCTTAACAGATGTAACAAATAGGTTCCCACATACATTTCTCTAAAATCTTAGCAAAGACATAATGGTGATTATTACAGTCTGTGTCTAAAAACCTCTGCTATCACCACGGATCTTCCTGGTCTAGCTGTGCTGCAAATCAGGATCTAAAGAAATTTTCCTGCACAAAATGTTCATAATCTGAGGCCATGCTGCATATTACTGAACTAGCTGATAACATGAAGTCATAATACTACCATGACAAACAGGCTTTTATGTGAGCTAATTTACCCTGTTTCTGCTGCATTGAAGCATTTCACACTCTTGTGACCAGATTTTTCTCCTTTAACTAAATCATTAAGTAAAGTTGCATGTACATGCCCACAGTATATGAAATGGAGCACAAGTAAGTAGAGATACAGGGCAGTGCAAGTAGACAACAACAACAGTGGTCAAGAAGCACAAGAAGTCATAACACATCACAAGTACAGTGATTTTTGGGAGCAACAAGAGAGTTTTCCGGTGGGATCTTAGGGTACAGAAGGAGGAATCTGCTTTCTTTGCAGCAGCAATCAATGGGATGTTTTATAGAGGAGGCAAAAAAGAAGCAACAAAACAGAATGCTTCTAAGCTCCCTTTCCTCAAAGCATCACCTTATTAAGCAAAATAAATATTAATTTGGGATATGAGAACAAACCAAAGCAAAACACTATATGAGACATGAGGAAATTATTTTGTCAGCATGCCTGGAACTTGGTTTTGGAGGGAGCCATCTCTATATCTATGCCTAAGGCCATGTGAATGTGCAAGGCCACTTGATTTTTAACAACATGAAATTCAATGTGATCATCTTAGTTCAGGTCCACATGAGGTCTATCAGACTCAAAGCCCTACACATTCTCTTCTTTTGAAGAAACCTAAATTTGCAGCTGAAAAATACTCGAATTGCCACATGAGCAAAACAAGAGGAATTTATCAAAAGAGGATATTAGTCCTTCTCACAACGCTAGGGCTTAACTGTACAAGTGTTTCTGGAAATGTTTAATAGGACAAAAGTATGTAAAAAAACCCCCACAATACTGCAGGCACAGCTGATGTAAATGTTTTAGTTGTTCTTTTTTAATAATAATTTTTATATTGCCTAAATCCCTAAAGTCAGAGTCTGGACTCTGTCTGGAGGCTTCCCAAAAATCATTGCTTGTCAACACCCTTTCCACAGAAATGAGTCTGTTTACCTCCAGCAGTACATTGTCAAATCATCTCTTCCCATTAGCATCACAGTTTAAATTAGTATCCTTACAGAAGTGTCTAACCCTCCCTTTCCTTATTCAGGAATTTCTCTAATATCTAAAGCCCATGTTAAAATAATTTACATCAACAAAATGCCTATCTTCAAAGTGCATCTCAACAGAGATCACTGTAATTGTTTAGATGACACTTATTATAACTGTATTCATAACTTTGAATTCTAAGTGAATGTTTTTTTGTGGAGGAATATGACATAAAGCTCCTTCCTCTGCCTCAACGATCTATTGACAGCTTTTGGAAGAGACACATCGATATGATACATCTACTAGAGCATGCCAATCTCCTGAACTGTCTTCGATAGGTTACACAGGAACTCTGTGAAAGCCTTCCTATCATCAGTGTTTGAGGGTATTCTCGATGTACTATTACTATGTCTTGTGAAGTTTTGCTCTGCAAACAGTGTCTCACTGAGTTCTAGGCAGCTAAAAAAGACATTGGAAGACCTGAGGGACAACCCAACTTCTTCAGGCTTCACAGAAAAACAAGTAGAAACAAGGGAAAAGTTGTTATACAAACCAAGTATGTATTCACATCTAATGCATTTAGCTCTTTTTGTCTCTAGCAGTCATTGATATTCATTGGTGTACGGAAAGATTTGTGATTACATTCCTCTGACCACTGTGCATACCTCTTCAGCAGACCCTTTCCTCTTACCATGATAAATGAGACAATCCTTGGTAGTTCCGGCCAAAAGCGACTAACTCCAACAGCTTTGTCATATTTCTAAATAGTCCCTTCCAGCCCAAAGTTCTGGTAAGTCATACATTGTCTGTATGTCAATGTACAAAATGCTCACTTGATGAACTCTGGTATATAATGCTGATCCTCACAAAACCCACAGCAAGTACATAACTTGCCACGTACCTGCACATATGAAGGGTTTTCCCCAGGAGTTTTCCACCCTGCAAGCATGGCCCTGACATCTGCTTCCTCTGAAAGGATATCACAGCTAAGTAGCTTCTGGGTGCAGATATTTGCATCCAGGGTATTCTCAGTCATAGAAAGCTATGCTATCAAGGGTATCAAAGATAATTGTCCAGGCATTACTCTGGACTAGGAAATCCTTCACAAAGACAAATTTAAGAACTTAATTAAGTCAATCATGTATTTTTCTTTTTAAATTCCATCCAGCAGTTAAGCTAAAGTAGAACTAATTGTGGTTGCTAATACTAGAAGGCAAAAATAAGAATACTTCTTGTGAGCTTTCCAGCACACTGCCTGTCATCTATCACAAACTCCCTTTGGCTGTTCTTCAAGTGTTCATAAGTCTTCACTGCTGTGAATCTTTACTGTGGTGAATAATGCACCTTCCTGTGTTTCTGTTTAAACTCCTGTGTTCACCTTCCACTTGCATTCATCATGCCACACAGCCATTGAATTATTATAGAGGTGGGTGGTTTACCTATAGGAATAGTCACATTCTCATCATGCCAACTTTTTGTTTACAGTACCTGAGC
Organism: Acanthisitta chloris; assembly: GCF_000695815.1. Lineage (NCBI taxonomy): Eukaryota > Metazoa > Chordata > Aves > Passeriformes > Acanthisittidae > Acanthisitta > Acanthisitta chloris. The sequence goes on from NW_008668837.1 coordinate 65,678, forward strand.
TATCTGACTCTCGAGATTCACTTCAACAGTTGAGATTAATTTTGGCCTTTATTTTAAGACCAGAAGCCATCTAGAAGGAATCTAACAAATATGTAAAATAGAGATAATACCAATAAGCACCCTAGGGAGGAGACAGGAAAAAAGGTCAAGAAAAACACCTAAACACTACCTTGAATACTCATCTGCAAGTCCTTTCAGCCAATTATGTGCAGGACAAAAGACTGTGGTAATTTTACAGGATTAGCACTACCAAAGAATTGTGTTGAGTGAGGAGCAAGTGTCACACTATGTGACCAGTGGTGACGGTGTCTATAAGAAGGGGCCCCAGTAGGCTACTTTACATAGCTATGAAAACAGTACATGGAGCAAACTTGGCCCTACCTGAGCTCTTCCTAAAACCTCACATTTTCTCTGTTTCCAATTTCACCTTCATAGCCCACTTTTTAATCTCCACCAACACACGGAAACAGAAATTTGGATCAAGAGGAAAATGCTGCCAAAGATTAGAGGTTTGGAAATTTACAACTGTTATCTAAGGGAAAACTATAGTGGGAGCCAATTACTTTAGTCAGAAATCTTTGTTATTGTAAAGAAGCTTCAATATATGTTTTTGCTTTCAAAACCAGAAGGTGGAAACATAGTATTTTATGGGTCAAACAGGGTTAAAAACAAAAACAAAACCAATTCAACTCGTAGTCACCCAATCTGGAAATTTTTAAAACTAAGGTCTGCGAAGCACTAACTTGGTAACAGATGTAGTGAATTATAAACATGATCTTGTCACAGATCGCTGTAAAAAAACATGCAGGTGTCCTATTTTAAACCATATTTTTTTGCTTTCATTATTGCTAATTTGCCTTTCCCCTTGTAACTATTCAATATAAAGCATGACTGCAAAGTAGTAACAGTTCAGCAACTTGGAGGAAGGGGAAAAAAAATTCTTTCCAAAATTACAGAACAGTGTTCCAAAAAGAAAATCTGATTTAAAACCTCATTTCTGTCCAGCAGTTGAGTGGTCTGTTTTGAATTTAAATTGTTATCTGTAGCACTAAGGTTTTTGTGTCGTTGCATACAGAAAAGTTGACGAGGAATGGTGCTGTCTTACTCTATTCCTAACCACAGCCTGGTAGACAAAGTCTGAAGTCACAAGGCAGCTGAGAGTTCTACCAAAACTATTAAAATATACTGGCAAAGCTGGAAGGAAGAAATTTAAATGAGGCCAGGTTAGAGGTTTCAAAGGGATGAGTGACTGATCCTGTTTCATGTTATGCCAGACAATGCTAATAGTTTAAACACTAGCTCTGTCAAGTAAGAAATAGATGTATTATCGTCTGTGAATTATTAAAATTGACTTCACCTACTCACCTTTAGACTTTTCTGACTGAAAGGAAAAAAAAATCAAGAAAAAAAGGTCTCACAAGGGAGGCATGCACTCTTAATCTATTACTAATGTCTTCTTGAATCCTGTTAATATTTTTCATATTGTCTGCTTTGGTGAGCTCAGAGACTATATGTGAGGAATGAGCAAAAATTCCAGCTGATCCTAGGCATAAAGCTCTTAATGTTTAAGTCTCTCCTGCCCTGCAGATAATCACTGTCTCCTCTTTCACCCATCCAGCTGGGACATCAGACTATTTGGGGAGAATCCAAGATGGGCATGAGGATCCATTTCCTGGTTCATGGCAAGTACTGTAGATGTTTATGCAACAGAGGTAATTTTCTAATGTTTTATTCAGCAACAAAAACCCCTCACCTTTTACAAGTTTTTTATATCTACAAGGCTCAGTTTTCCCTGCAACTCAACCATACATGCTCTCCTTGAACACGAGGGAGTATTAAGGATATCAAAAAATAATTAACAAGGTAAAATGTTTTAAAGTTCCAGTAAGGTCAGAATTATTGCTGCAGGTTTCTAGTGGACTATAAAGATGAGACAAGAAGACATGAAAAGTGGTCAAGCACGCAGCAACATCATCATCACAGGGTAGGAATAATAACAAAGGTCCCACCTACCCATGCCTCCCTCATGAAGTTGTTAATTTACAAATGATGACCCTAAAGGTGATAGAGGGGAAAGATGAAGATTTATTTTTTTAAACAATCACTTCCAAACCTTCACTTCCTTCTAACCATTTGCCCTTTTGAGAGAAATTGTAAATGGTGAAGGACAGAGATAGGAGTCTGAACAAAACCCCCTTGCTAACTTTTTTGAGGAGACAGAAGACCTCTAGGATCAATCTAAAAGAAAGCCTGACTGCCCCAGAAAAGTACCTCCCTGCCCCCACAAATACAGCTTTCCTTAGAAAAACTGAAGAGTCAATTTTGTTCCCCCTTTTTTTTGGAATATTTTTTGACTTTTCTTCCATAGGTGAAGTTAAAATAGCCCACATTTTCTAGGGGAACAAACTTCAGATAACTAAAGAAATAAAAGAAATTGAAAGAAGCCTAGTGTCATTTTTGGACTGTGAAACACCTGAAAATCATGAAATGAAAGCTTTTGGAGACAGACCTCCAAACCCTCCTCCTTCCTCACAAGTGGCTATGCCTTTATGCATTTCTCCTGACCTGGTCCATTATGGCCCTTTCATACTGCCCTGGTGTGTCTCTCAGAAGAAAACTGCACTTGCCCTCATAACATCTTCAGCATCACCAAAGTGACAATGATAAATATTTGCAGGAAGTGGCATAAGATTTTGAGAATCAATGGCTTGAAGTACCATCTTTCAAGCAGGAAAAATATTAGGAGCCGTTGTACACACAGGTTCAAGACAGCTATTCCCCCAGCAAACTACTGACTGGAAGACTCCATGCTAAAAAGACTGACTGCTTTTACTAATGTTAAAGCCATCTCAGATGAAACACATGAACAATCAGGGGATGTCATCATCCTTTTTGTGCCCACTCACCCAGAAAATAAAATACAAACAGCTGAAGGCAAGCATGCTCTGGCAAAGGCTGGAGAAATTAGACATGAGTCTAGCCCTTAATTCCAGATTTGCTGAAGGAAACCTCACCTCTGTCTCATATCCTCTGTATTCAAAAGCCATTTTTATTTTCATATAAATCATGTCATTTGCAATTCTGCGCTGCCATTCTAAAACCATGGCAAGGGTTGAGCTGGCACAGCACACTCAAAAGAAAAGGTTACAACGAGGTGGGAAATGCAGTCAGAATGAGAGCAGTATTGTTAACATATTGCTTGACTTTTAAAACTCCATTGTAAAATAAAATAAACAGCTTCTGAAAGGGAGACATATCTTCAGACATGCTTGCACTTTTTGAATGTGAACCAGCAATCAGGTCTGTAAGTGACCTCAATCACCTCTGACAGCAAGGTCTTCAGAATGCCCTGGTGGGAACACATTTGTGATGAGCCACTCTGCCAGTCTCACTGGGCACTCCAAAATGTGGTCTGAACCACAGTTTGGCTCTTTTGAATGTCTGGTCTCATGTAGGAAATGGGCGATAGGCTGTAGGGGTGAAGACTGCTGGCAGGAGGGAGCATTTAGCAGTTGTGACAAATGTGTCTTTGGTGCTGCCTGAGCCTGGACTTCTGTCGAGTCTTTTGCCTGTTCCAGGTTCTCTCCCACCCCTGTGGCACCCCTTCAGAGGCTTTGCATTTCCCACATCTGCTGGAGTGTTTGTGTGGGACAGGCATAGGACAGGCAGTGATAAGAAAACAAGGGACGGTCCAAATAAGGATGAGACAACAGAGAGATAACAAGGGGGAGGAGGAGGCCAAATGGCAGGCCAAGAGAAGGGGGAGGCAAGGGGATAAGAGGTGAGATAACAAGAAACTTTCTGTGCATGAATAAACACGAATAAGTGAAGAGGTGGTGGTAAGACCCCCCACTGCCAGAAAGGCAGAGAAGAATTACGGGCAGGAAACATCACTGCAGGAACAGTTGATTAAAACTACAAACTGCATGAACTTGGTGTAATTCCTCCTTGCCTGCGAAGCTACCCTAAGAGAATCTGGCTAAAGAAACTGTCTTGAGCTATTTCAGCATGTCCACTCCCGAGCACTGTGCTCACCTACAATAGGGCAGGCAAACAAGAATAATCAACTGGCACGTCCTGAGTTCCCACAACATTTGGGCTGGCCATCTCAGTTCTCATCACAGATAAATTGCTTTGCTTCATATTAAGATGCAACAATGCATGTAAACACACTCTTAGCTACTAGTATGGAAACTGTCCCTATTAAGTATTCATGCCCTTGAAGAGAAGCACTTGCTTGGATGCCTGGCTGAATCAGGCAGGGTCTAATTAAGGAGGCAAACAGTCTATCTTCATACGCCTCTCCCTCAGCCTTAATCCTCCAGTCACCTAAGTTTAATTTAAAAATCTGTTTTCAGGATCTGTCACATCTAAGATTGCTACTAATTGCTATGTGTCAACGGCATTTAGAAAAATGAGCAATGAATTAAAACCACCAACCCTTCTGCCTGGGTGACAGCTTTATCTTTACACACCAGCTTTTCAATGGGGTTGCAATCCCTTTACCCACCCAGAATGGAAAATTGCATTGCTCAAAGTCAGTCAGAGATTTCTTCAGCTAGTCTGAACATTTCCAAAGAAAAACTACTCATCCTGTAAACGAATATATGGTGCAACGCCAAAGGTGCAAACACACTCCAACTTAGACCCCAGGAGGTAAGGACACCCTCTTCCTCTGGCTAGTCTTGTCAGATGGTTGTGGCATTAGGGTATTGGAAAGCAGTTTCAGAGACAGGCTGCTGTTCTTAGGAAGATCAATGAAGATGTGAAGGTCACAGATGACACATGGCTGATTTCAAAACCTCAGAAATGACAGCAGGGAAAGACGTGGTGAAGGAAGAAGAGGAAGAGAGCCAGCTGTAGAAGTTGCCAGAGAAATGTTTTGTTGGATGCACAGTAGAGGAGGAGCCAGGATGACACAAGGGAAACAACTGAGTAAAGTACAGCACTTGAGCAGTAGTGTCCAGAGGGATTCCTTTACTGGATGTGCCTGTCTAATACTGATGTTATGAGCTAGTTATGAAGCAAAAAGTCAGAAGTGTGTGTGGGAGGATTGGAGTGGCATATATTAGGTATCTGCTCCCACAAGAAAGAGGTAAGCTAGGGCTTCTGGCTAAGAGTCTGTTAAGAGGATTAAACAAGCCAGTGAGCAAGACTGGACACGAGCCTGCTGAAGTTTCTCTGGTTTGGTGACATATTGAGAGGAAAACTTGATAGCAAAAAAGATCTTCCTACCTTCTAAGGAAGAACTAAGATGAACAAAAGCTACCTGTGGAGGGACAGTTGCATTCACTAGGAACAGCAGCAGAACACAAAGCCAGCAGGCTCTCCCCCTAAATTTGCGGCTGCCTCATGATATCACTCAAGCTGTGCAGTCTGTTTAAATTTGCGGCTGCCCCATGATATCACTCAAGCTGTGCAGTCTGTGTGCTCTGCCATACACATTTCAGGAGCAGAAATACAGTGATGTTATTTTTTAAAAAACCTTTTTCACATGCTTGTTGAGAAACATTTAAAATGTTAAGTGCTTAGTGCCTCTTATACGCTTACAGAGACAAGTTACTATTAATTGTTATTTTACTTAGATGATTTTGACATGTATATTTTCAGAGGTACCCCTGAAATGCCTGATATGTAAGGCCTTAACTAAAACAAACAAAATAATCTCCTGCAAGTTTTATTAGCAGGAGGGGCAAGTAAAAGGAACAGCATGGCAAAGCAATGCAGAGATAATGTTGAGTTTGAAGTAATGAACGATATAAACATTTCGGCTGACACAGCAGCAAAGTCATCTCAGAGGAGAATTAAGGACAATACTTCCTTTACTGAGGAAGTAGGTTTCAGATGCTGACATACATTTTCAGAACAAGGAGGAAAAGAACCCAACAGATAAGAGAAGACTGTCAGCATTATGACAACTCTCAACTTCTTTACCCGGCTGCTAGTGAGGAAAACAGACAGGAAAATTATCTGAAGATTATTCTTCCTTGAATGCTTCCATTTCATTTTCATACAGGCCACATATTGACATTGATGAGCAAGAAGATCCTTGAGGGAGGGAAGCACATGTTTCCTCATGCAGACATATGAACAGTTTACAGTAACAGGCAGCTCCGAACTTAAGAGTAGGAAATAAAGCTTGTATGAAAACTAAAGTGGAAGTGTGTGGCATTTAGGGGTTTGCAATCATAGTTTCATTAGACTCTAAATGCTCTTTAGGGCAGGAGCACAGAGGAGTTCAGAAATGTTTTTGACTTCAAGAAAGCTGACTTTGGGAGAATGTGATATGCCCCAAGGAATTTTTACTGGAATCCTATGAAACATGGGAAACATGGAGCTGAATTTTTAAAAAACATCTGAAGAGACTGAAATTTAAAGCTGTCCTGCTTAATTCCAAGGAGGAAAAAGGGCAACTGAGGCCAAGCACGGTTAAGTAAAGATTCAAAGTTTAGTATAAGCAACACATAGAAGACTTGAGAAATTATATATATATACATATGTTTGTGTGTATATGTATATATGTTTCATTTATATCGATGCTAGAAAGAACTGGGAGAAAAATGCTGAATTGCTTAAGGCATATAACAAAAGGAAGAAATTAGCAAGTTAGCATGCCCTTTTTCCTTTGAAGAATAATAATAAGACACGAGATGACTACTTAAACATTAGCATCACATTGTGACAGAGTTTCCAGGGCTTCCTTAAAGGAAGGAAATTTGCATTGATGATGCATGCATATCCTCAGAGTTACAGCCATGCCAGCCCGTAACAAATGTGATGCATGGGTACAACCTGCAGCTCCTACACTAGGCAAGCTGTAGGATAACTGCAGAAACAGGTGGGAGTTAATCTTCATTGTTGCAGGAAAGGGCAATGAAATGAAGCAAGCTTCTATAGAACTGTTAGCATACTAATCTGCCATGCAAAATAATAGAAGCACTTTTACTCAAACACCTTAATGGGCAAAATTTGATTAGCAGCAATTGTGCAATTCTTGGAGGGAAATTTCTGCATACAAATTAATAGCAATTATCATGCTGAAAGGTAAGAAAATTAGAGACAGACCTTGATTCTTTAAAAATTACCCAACTTCAGGGGTTGAGAGACCTGATGCCTATGACATCATGTGTTGCAGGACTGCTTGTTTCCAACTCACTGAGACAACTCATTGAATTTTGGTTTTAACTTTTAAAATAAATTTAAAATTAATCTTAAAATATTTTTTGTGACTAACAGTTTTTTTAAATCCAAGTAATCCAACATTGCTTACCTACAATATGAACATTCTGATTGTAATGTAAGTAGAAAAAACTAGTGAGATAATTTCTGAAGTACCTACATTCCACAGGTGACTAAACTTTAGTGGAAACTTATCTTTACAGGACTAGAGTAGAAAATGAGTGTAAAGTATGACTTTACAGCCACGTGCTTAGAAAGCCTGTAAAATGCATGAAAGCATCTTTCGTAGTGTATCAAATTCAGTATAAAAAGCAAATTTTCCACGAAGCTCCTGTGAAAAGTGTTGATATTAAGAAAGGCAGAAGGAATGATTTTTCATCAATCCTTACAGTAGGTTAGAGTCTCCAAAAACAATTAAAAGAGGGTCAGAAAAGATACTGATAGGAATTCAATAGAGGCTGAAAGAAATGATACTGATAGGTTTGTAGTTGGCAAGACACAAGGAATGAAGGAGAGAGACAGGCATTAGAAGCATTAGCAGGAACAATTCCCAAGGCCTGTAAACATCAAGGGGCCCCAAAGCAGTCAAAAGCAGAGTTAAGAGATTTAGAGCCAAGGCATTCAAAGGGTCTACTTAGTTTGACCAGAAGACAGTCTCACATTTCAAGGTTTCTTCTTCAGTACAGCTAAGCTTTTCAATGGGAGGCCTTGACCCCAGGGATCACTAACTGAAGGAAACAAATGTGTTTTCAAATGAATGTATTGGCACTGTCAGAACTGACTGTACACAAGATTAAATTATGTTTATTTTCACTTTCCAGAATACCATGTTAAATTTCAGAGAGACAGACAGACAGAAATGTTTCCAAATAAGACATGAGAATCAGAGCATCAGATTTTCTGTGTCAGCTGGGATTCAACAGCAGAATTCCTGTTAACTGACCTGGCTAAGCCTGTTTCCAAAATGTCAACCTCAGGGTTTTCTTGCCTTCAGCAGTATTGGTGCGGGTGGCAGGAGGGGACACGTTGTCAGTCCATTTTAGTTATTTCATTGCTTTTCCTTGCTTTCTTGCGGTGGATTGGATTTTGGTTTAGTATTTTGAACTGCACAGATATGATTCCTTGAATGAAACAAACAGTAGTTTGCCTGCCTTTTACAAGGAATGGAAGTAAAATCAGAATTTAAAAAAAAGGAAGTGTTTCTGGCTATCCATCCTGAGAATCTCTAAATAGGAAACTGGTTGTAGGAAGAGGATGCCACATCTCCTCATAGAGGAGCTTGTTCACAGTTCACCTGCATGTTTCTTAAGCCAAAGGTACTTCAAAATCCATTTTGTGCTTCTACCTTGATCATGCTTGAGCAACTTCACAGCCTTCTTGGCTTCCACAGGAACCAAGGAGGGACTGTGTTGAAAGCAAGGCAAGATGGGGACAGTGAAAGATAGAGGTAGAGCCCTCATTCAAGGGAAGGCAGCCTACAACAGACCAGGTAATTTCAGATAAAGATCAGATGTTGACTGAACTTATACACAGTACGATTTCAAGGCCACATTCCACTCTGCATTTGAAGACATCCCTATACTCATGCATGGACCAGCTGACGATTACATGAGTATTCCTGAGGGACGTGTGCTTATGCACTGTCCCAAAATGAACAAACGTACAGAGAACTGAGTTTAAAATCCAGAAACTGTGTTCCCAAAAGGAAACCAGTAAGGACAGAGAGAAAGGAGGCCATGGGCTGCAGTATTTCAGCAGAAAATGTCTGATCAGGTAAATAAGGTGGAACTACAGTGAGGGCTTCCAAATAGCTACACACTATCTGTGAATTTTGAGGAGTGAATATGTACTTGTTAGTAAGAGGTATGACAAAGCAGGAAAGTGGGTCTCACAAAGCACAGACTTGTTGGGTCAAGTGTCCTTTTCCTGTTTGGCAAGTCCTTTTGTCTCTGTGTTCTCCTTATCATCCTGACACCTTACCACAGCACAGAATGACAGACAGCTCTTAATGACTTCCTAGCATTTGATTCCGATACACAGGCCCAGCCCTTTTTAACATAACATGAAAGTCTCTATTCCCCCCCCCCCAATTTTCAATTTTAGAATCCATGTCCACCTCTACACATGCAGCTCCCCATTTCCACCCTGCGATCCGTGTCAAGACAAATGTGCCCTCATCACCCCTTGATTGAATCAGACAGCTCTCCTGAATGGACAGACTGACAGCCGATGCTGCATCAGCAGCCGGTGGGGCTGGCATCACTCTCCCCGGGAGACAAGAACATCCTCTCCCGGTACACCCCCTGCCACATCGCACAACTGGGGCTACTGTTTCCTGTGTCCAGAAACCACTCGCTGTCCTGTACCATCTCTGTGCAGTGCCACTATCCTGCCTGACCTGGAAATGTGGTTGTATTTTTCCCGTCTCCTAGAATGCTCGCAAGGTCCTTTGAGCACAGAGGTTCGTCAGTTGGTCCTGCCGGCAGCACGTGCGGATTTAGCATCCTCAGTAGACTTCACTGAGGCATTTCTGGGAGTAAAAATGTGTTCTGCAAACCAGCATGTGCTAAGTGGGACCCTACAAAGCGGCCAAGAAAACAAAGCATATATGCACTTCTAAAATGGGCATTTTGCAATACTCATAGTTACAAAGATTAAAGCTGAAAAGGGGATACTCACGGTTCCCAGAGTTACAAAGATCTAAGCTGGGCTGGGCATACTCACTGTACTGAGCTGAAACACTGTCACCAAATACAGAATGAGATACTCATTATCAAGCCTACCTCCCTCTGCTTTCCCTTCTCACAGCTGGAGGAGTGATAACTATATTCCCAGTCACAACCAGAAGGAACAACGAGCTGGTTTACACTTTGTTTTGTTTCCCATATGATATTTTACCCCCGACAGCATTGGCTCCCTTACTCAGAGCGTGACTGAAGCAGAGCAGTGTCTCTTGACAGGGCCATCCCCATCCTCCCAGGCAGCGCTGCTGCCTGCCTGCTGCTTTGTTTTTCCCAGGTAGCTGGCTGTGAGGGGACCAACAAGCAGGCTAATTTGGAGCTCTAAAAGCTGGCAGCGGGAGTGCAATTAAGCCGTTTTCACAGACTGCTGGCCAAATGTAGCAATTTATTGGCTGAGTGATTGGATTATTCATTTGCAAAGCTACGAGAGGGCATTTTCTTACCACTTCAGTTGGCCTGTAGTACTTGTGATTGACTGTCACATGAATCTTGCCAGTCTCTTTGCATCGTCCCACTTCATTTTCATTTTTCCCTTCCCACCTGTAAAGAAGATAAACATTTAATCAACCCATAATTACTTTAGTGCTCTGATCTTACCAACATTTGGCCTGCTTTCATTTACTTGAGGCTGGTGTCAATTCTCCCTGCAGGACAGTATAAACTCATTAGCTATAGGAACAAAGGCAGAGTTTAGACTTGAATGGAGCAACAATGGCTTTTGAAGTCTCTTTGTTTTGGTTTTTGATTCAGTGGAAGGTCTAAAATACAGGACTTCCAAATTAAACACACAATGCCAAGGGAAAATAAAATGTTCTGATTTCAGAATGTCTCATGTATCTGCAAATAAATATGACAGTGAGGTTTTTCATTTGTGGATTGCTTCAAAGTTGTTTTCTTAAGATTTTTTTAATTCTTGTATTTTGGCCAATACTTTAAGGAACTCTTTAATCTGTTAATTTTATAGACGTGAAGCTCTGTTTGAATAGCACTAAGCTGCATAATTTAATTTCTGCTTAACTAGAAAAAACCAAAACAAAACTAGTTCTTGGGTTTTCAGTCCTACCTCGACAAGGCACTCCACATACATGTATTGTAAACACTACTTATTACCTGTGAGCTGAAAGCCAGCTACTTTGTCCAAATTAGTTTCATATGTGCTGAACAGCCTGCAATTTGCTGTAATTTATGTGATCTGGTTGCGCTGTGAACTATTTTCTTAGAGACTGTCCTGGTCTAAAATTTCAGGAGCAGCAGAAGAGGAATGGTTTGGTGGGTGACTAGCTCTGACTTTGGAGAGGTTAGCCTGCAGCCTGGAAGCCTGAGGACAATGGTCCCACTCAAAAAAAATGCTTCAGATGACACATGTAGGAACATACATTAATGCATCAAAATGAATACATTGAATATACAAAATCCAGAGTTATGATTGAAATTCTATCCTCTCTTTTTTGCTTTTTGCCTCTAAGTATATACTCTGGGACTCCAAACCAGCTTGGCATAAAAGTGTGGTGATGAAATTTGCTACCTTTTTTAAAATGTTTTAGTAAAATCTATGTAATTTAAGTTAGCACTGTGATTTTGACTATTGAGCCTCAGTCACCAGCAACGAAAGAAAAGCATCCCTTGCCTCCCACTTACTAACTGTTCTGTCAGCTCTTTGGATTTTGTCACAGATTTGATTTCTCCTTGCTCCCCCCCCCCACCCACTG
>NW_008668837.1:77331-85670 GCF_000695815.1 Acanthisitta chloris
TAATTCTTTGACAATCTCAGCCTTCATTTTTGAGTTTCTAGCCCTGAGGGCTAAGGAGAAAAGTCTGAAAATGTGACCTCTGTGTACCCATGAAGGTTAAAACACCAAAAGGCAGAAGGAAAGACCAAAAATGCATGATTACTAGTTTTTAAATCCCACAGTTTTTTAAGCACAACTCATGACTGTAAGATGCTTGATAGTGGGAATACTTCACATTGAAATAATTTCCAACAGATAATAGTGACAGTGAAGTCAGCTGTTAATGGTCATGCCATGATGCTAAAGATGATTTATAATTTAAATTTTCTTTCTTTCATTTTAGCAGTTGCTCTGTTGTAAGCCTGAACTGCAAAGTTTTCATTCAGAAGCCAAAACTAACATTAGTCCCTCCCTTTAAAGGGCAGAGGGTAAAAATGTGCAGGACTCAAATGAGCTTAATAGAAAACTAATCGTCACCAGTAAAACAACAGGAAGCGCTTAGATCAGGAGACGTCAGTTGTTGTTGGAGGTCACTGAGCAGAGAACCCCATTTAACACCCAACAGGCTCCAGAAGGCTCAGCCGAGCCAGTAAAGACTCATTTAATGTTGCTATCAAAGTTATATAACAATAGAAATAGCTTAAGAAGAACTCTCCACCCGTTTTGTTCAGCCCAGTAAAGTGAAAAGTTCACAAGGCGAAAAAGAAAAAAAAAAAGTACTTCTCATTGTGAACAAAGTAACATTTGATAGCAGCACTTCTAATTACTCTTGGCACCTCAATGCTCACAGCTGGGGACACCATACTGCTGATAAAAGGGACTGCACAGGGGCTAGCCTGACACCAGGACGAAGACATCCATTTCTCCAGCCAACTCCCCCTCCCCTCTCCCTCCAACCACATGGAAAGAGAAAAAAACCCACCAAAACTCTTCTTAATTCAGAGTCAAATTGCAGTCAAAATCGCTAACTGGAAAATGCCATGCGGAATTATCCTCAAGCATAAGTGCAGTGGAAGAGGCACAGGGAACCCTCACGTTGCTGTGGTTTTACATAGTTCCAGTCACAAAGACTACGCAACTTTGTGCTCCTTACAGTGGATGCCCACACAGACAAGAAAAGAGTCTTGTGCAAATTAGGGGAAGCATAAAGTATCCCTGGCTAAAGAAAGTTTGGCCCATCAGGACTGGTCTAAATTTATAGAGGATTGGGAGTGGATCCCCCTAACCCTCAGCTGGCATCAAAGCCCAGAGCTCCTAGACCAGCTGGTCATGTGGGCTTTTCACAAAATGCTAGTCCTTGAGCCTGCAGACAATGAGGCTCCACAGCAAGGCCTACCCCACATTGTGTAGCTTCACCCTCCCCCTGAAGCAAAGGATGGGTTTGCTGTCACAGCTGATGGCATCAGCCATATGCCAGATTGTTCTGCACCTGGAGAAGGATGGGTGAGACCATGGATCTGCTATGGACAGAGTGGGTTTGATACTCCTTGCATCTACATTTCCATGTCGATTTCCTCACTGCTGGAGATGAGTGCTTTGGGATTGCTTAGGATAATAGTCAATTGTCAACTCAGGTGAATACCACTACTATCATTGACCCCAGAAATTTCCATAAAACTGAGTTAATCATATTTCAAATGCATGTGCAAGTTTCCTTCCTTGAAAAGTTCTTCACCACAAGAGCTTTTAAACTCTGGATATACAGAGGGATGAACCACAATTAATTTAAGGCTAGTTTTGTATATGGAGACCACTACTATTATTATCAGTGTTGATGAATGCCCCTTGTGCTTTTCAGCTTTGGAGGTTCCAATTATTTTTCATTTCCCATAACTATTCAGTAAAAGAGCAAGCCTCAAGCTATGAAAATATCCACAGGTATAGAGGATTTTATGAGGATGAAGAGCTGGGCTACACACCTGGTGGGGTGTGAGATGGGCAGGGAAGGACACAGGGGAGTCAGGGTGGGAGGAGGTGGTGGGAATAGCACTGCAATGGACCAAATGGTCTAAATAGCTGTAATTGAGATGCAAACAAGGCAAAGTACATATATTTTTGAGGTGGTGAAAAAATCAACTAAAAATGAAGCCTTTCAGATAAACTGAACGAGTATTATGCATTTCATCTCTTTGCCTGATCTTGACACAGAAACAGAACTGATAGCATTCAAAAAAAAATTCAAAACCACTAGTAGCCACAGCTGCTCAGCCTCTTTATGAAAAATAAAATGTATGCTACCATGGAGAAATGTACTTTAAATTTTTTTCAAAGGCTCTGATAAATCAGGTCTTCAATGTTTTTTCACTAGGCAAACACAGTTAAAACAATACTGTACTTGTTGTTATATTCCAAGCTCAAATTTCAAAAATCTAGATTATGACTCTCCACATTACAAGACTTTGAAAAAGAATACATGCTGAGTTTTTTTTTTCTTTCTTATTTCCAGTTCAATGGAAAGCTTTTGAAGCTCTATCCCTTTGCTCCAAATTGTGAAAGATGTTGAGAAGGTGTTGAGAAGAAAATGTTTTCTCAAAGAATATTAATACTTCTGTGAAAACCAAAGTATTATGGAAAGAAAAGTTTTCATTTCAAGCAAGTTCCGTGAGTGTCAACCTGAAAGAAAATTATATTAATAATATCTAAAAGAAATACTTTGATATTTTCAGAATGGAATTTATTTCTTTCAGGTTGTCTTTAAAAATTCTGTTTGTTATTCTTTCTTTAAATGGGGATTAGAAGAGAAACAAAGTAGTCCAGCTGACTCAAAATCAGGTATTGTTTCAAACTGCATTCATGAGAAATATTTGAAATTAATTCTTGGGCAGGGAATATGTAATTTCCCATGAAACACCACATTTAATTCCCACCCAGTCTTCCTATAGGAGAAACTCTTATACCTCTTATGGTGTATGAAATCAGGTAGATTGTTACAGGCTTCAAGCCTTAATTTGAATCCTGGAATACTTTTTGGGTCAGCCTACAGGTAAAACCTTGTACAGAAAGAAAATAATAAAAGCCTGCTTAGCTGGAAGTGTTAATTCTCCAGTTGAGGTGGGTTAAATGCCCCTTAAAATATATACTCTGCATTGAGAATGGTGATCAAACTGGTGCAGTCCTAAGCAAGGACCTTTGCTCCTGTAGCTTCACCCAGGCCAGCATTCTTCACTGACCTGTCTGGGTTCCTTTCAGCTATCATTCTTCAAAATGCCTCCAGGTTGTGTGTGAGATTCTCTTCCCTTCCTCTTCATCTGGAAGGTCATTTTCCTAAGCTGTTAAATATAATCCATAACACTGGCCAGCCAGCAATTTTTGGTGGGCAAAACCTAGACCTGGAAACAGTAGCTGTTTTGATGTTGACTTCTGATGGCTCCTCTTCCATGTCCCCACAGCACCATTATTAATGTGTTGCTAGCTTTGCATTCTTGCAGCAATTATTCAAATCTCTTGTATTTCTGTAACCCAGCCTTCCATTTTAAGGTAAAAAGGAAAAAACACCCCAGCAAACAAACCAGATAAACCCTCCTCCCTCAGTTCAATCACAGTTCAATCTTCATTGTCACTGAGGAGGACACTACTCCACTTCTGCTAGTAATTCACCTCATTAGACCTTACAGCTTATCTGCAAACTTCCCCCTTTCAGGGTGACCTTGTATAAGACCAAATGGCACATTTGTTAGGATAAAATTTTTATGTAGAGTCAAATGACTAGAGTCAAATATTATTTTTTGTGAATTCATTCTGATCCTGGAAGCAATGAATATTTCTGTAACAAATGTGCATATATTTTTATATTAATAAAAAACACAATAAATCTTTCTGCAGCTTGAATTTTTCTTCTTTTTTTCTTACTTTTTTTTTTTTGCTTTCTACATTTGCAGACAGCAGTCTTTGTAGCAGTCTGCAAAGAACTCTGAGTGCTGTAGTGGTTTCAGGCTATCTTTGCAATCCTGTTCTAATTTAATAAGATTAATGACAGAAAATTAGTCAAGACAAGCGTTTGCCTGTTTCGTTTACCCTGCTGTAGTTCAAATTATAGGCGGGAAGTGTTTCCCCCAAGTACTACTTAATTAGCAATAAGTAGAAGGGAAAGTAAAAGGAAAAAAAAGTAATCCTTGCAGGGGGAAAATATTTGTAGCTCTGAGGCTTTCCTGTTAGTACAAAGGACTGAATTTGAATGATTCAGAGGACTACATAAATATGATTTGAAATTTCTCCCTTAAAAAAGAAATGTTAGAAGAAAAAACACACACAAGGTAGATAAACTTCTGTGTACACTTTACAGTCAATTTCAGTGGGAGAATCAGTCTTACTGCAACTGTACATTTCATCAGTTACAAAACACTAGTAAAATTTCTCTCTCTTATTTTGGCTAGAAGACATAGTCCTGACATGTGCTAATGACTGGCTAGGACAGAGTATTATGTTATCTTCTTGGAAGGACTTTTTAGGCTGTCCTGAATTTTCAGCTGCACAAGTTAATGTGAATTGTTTGGAAAACAAATAGCTAAAAAAAATTTTTTTAGTTGGTTGATGAGGCAGCCAGGATCACTTCTCTTCCTGTTCTCTACTGCAATATCATAATGTGACAGCTAAGATTTTACATTTACAACTTTCCCTGTCAAAGCACAAAGTAGGGATGGTTAAGAGCCCCTGCACGTGTGCCCAGTGTTCTCACATGTGGTATGAGCTCTGCCAACTGCTGTTTGCCACAACATTCATCTTAGCCATTCACTCCATCATTCCATCAATTTTGAAAGGTGGATTGTACAGCAATACTGGGAAGCTGAGCCATCATTTGTAGCAGTGGAAAAGGCTGCTGGAAATTTCCCAGATAAGTTTTTGAGGTTGCAAAATTTCATAATACCTGCAACCCTGCAAAAAAACCCAAACCCACACCCCAAATAACTCAACCAAACTTTGAGGGAGGGAGATAGGAAGAATCAGTCAGGAGCTTGTTTGGCAGTTGCACTCTGTTGCACTGATTCTTAAGTGCCTCATAAACTGTAAAGTAACAGATCGATGGGACTCACCAGTGGGGTCACACAATGCTAAAGGAGAGGATTTTGCTGCCAGGCTACTCCCTGAAGAAGATACATTCAAACTGGAGGAGGTGGGAGTAGAAAGGGTTTCAAATGGTTTCAAAGAATGTGAGAGGTTACCAGCTGGCAGGACAAGGAGCCCGCAAGGGTAAGGAGAGTGTGCTGCAAAAGCATGGGTCAGGCTGACACCTAGAAAAATTATGGAGGTTCTAAACAAAACTTTTCAAATCCTGAGAAATATTTTACATCTAGTGCAACCTGAAAGATGAGCAATGACTACAGGATGAGTAGTGGGTCTCTTGTGACATTATTCCCACCCTGGGAGCAGGGGGAAAGAATAGTCTGGCCAGACTATATCCAAAATGTTCAGATTTACACCATTGTCAAAATGACCAGCAACAAAATTATCATTAGCACTTAAAATGTCACTTCAGTCACCATATGTATAGTTACGTATATATCACCTGTAAATGGCTGAAGGAATTAATAGCTTACTCACAGGAAAGAAAAATTTCAGAAGAGCTAGGGGGACTAACAACCCAAGGCCCCATTTCTAAAGTGATTTACATTCCTAAAAATCCATGTTACTAGATGTCATGTGAGACTTATAAAATTTTTGAAAATTACTTTTATTGATTAATAGAAAAAAAAAAAGAGGCAACTATGCCTGCCTTTGTACACACAAAATACCTGCCCTACCCTGTCACTTGGAGTCATACTGTGAAGGTTTTATGAGATAGCAACTTGTGACTGATTGCTTCAATTCAAACACTGACTGCAGTAAACACCAACGTGAATGATATGCAGTCCACCATATGGAGCCATATGTGAGCAAAAACTTAAACAAATGGGACACAAAATTTTTTGGTTTTAAGAACAACTAAATCTAAACTAAGCCTTTAATATCCTCTCTATAACAGGAGCTGTTCATAAAAGTACTTTCATTTTTATTTGTGGACTTGTTATTTTCTTTAGAGTTTAATTTGCTTTCTGAAAAATACATGCTGATTTGTCACTCTTGGGAAATGCTGAGACTTCTTAAGCCAACACCAAAACAGGGAGTTCAACTTTAAACTAATGGTTAAATTTAGTGACATCAAAAGAAACTTTGGGAATATCTGCAAAAGAAGACATTTAGTTAGGTACTGACCTACACAAATCACTTTCTAATTGTAGGTAAACAAAATTTAAAAAAATGAAACAGTTGTTCACCAAACATTCATTCTTGCTTTTGCAAACAATACTAGACAGGGACAAAATAGTTCTCAAAAATCACTAGAATTCTTACTCATATGGAGCAATTGAATCCACAGCATTTTCCTATCCATGCTTACTAGGGAGAATTAGCTTATAAACAAGAGAGGCAAAAGAACAAAAAGAGAAGAAAAAATAAGAAAGACAAAGCAAATACTAGAGCTCCTACTACCTCCCATTTATGCTCTCAAACCTCACTACTGTTAAGGCATTTGGGGCAATGTGTGATCATGTGATCACAGAGGGACATCTCACTAGCAAGAAATAAAAATACGGAGAAAATCTTATTCCTCAAACTGAGATTTGGGGTTAGAAATACTCTTTATACAGTCTCTCCCTCATCAGAACTTTTTTTCTGGAGGTTGATGCCAAAAATCGAAACCAGACTAAAAACTCATTGAGGAGAAAATGTTATTACCTCCCCAGCCACCCACTGGCTGTTCAAATAATATTGTATATATCTGTTCACTTCTGCATATTTATTGAATTTGTCAAGTTTTTGTTCCCAAGTAAAACTTATTGGCCCTGTCAAAAGTTCACCAGCTGCACAAGTGACTTTGATGGCCTGAGGAACAGCCTTGGCGCTAGCGTCATGGAAGAGCCTGTGGCTTTCCTCTCCCTTTTCCAGCTGAGATTGGTATGTTGATGCATGGGGCCCAGAGAAGATACAGAAGGAGGGAAATTGAAAAAATAATAAACAATAAAAATATAAATTACAGAAAGCGCTCACCAAGCCATCCTGGTTTTATTATATGGCCTTGAGAAGGAATTTTGTATTTTCAATCAAACTATGTGGAATATGCATTGTAAACATTCTGCACCCACTGTTCAACATTTTTATGGCTTAGTAGGAGAAGAGCTAATAAGAATGTAGAGTGGGTTGCTACATAATTCTTGTGGTGTGGCTGATGGGCTGCCACAAAGAAAGAGCAGGGCTGACAGGTGTCACCTCTTCAGATCGCAGAGGATAGGAACAGGACTGTGGGGATCTCAGGGCACAAAATAGAGAACTGGCACAAAAAAGAAGAGCCCCTTTTCCAGCAGAGTAATGAGCACCACCCTGGTACTAATGTCTTTGGAGAGGGGCATCTCTCTCCCAAGACAAGGAGTGAATGGGAGAACAGAGCATGAAGACTTTGATAAAAAAATTAAGATTAACCCACCTACATTTTTTACTTATTATCTAGAGGCCAACACTAGGTATATCTGCTGTGGCAGTCATTAATGCCTGAAAGGTCTCACATGTTACAATTAGAAAGTGAGGCGGAAAACAGAGAAGAATGTAGGCGAACAATACTCTGTAACATAGCAAACATGACAGGCTAGAAATGTTCATTTTGTAGCTGCTCTCTGAAGTTCATACTTACACAATGCTTTTCCCAATGTGCTTAAATGACTTCTCCACAAATTCACGGACACTGTGGACCTCCCCAGTGGCTATGACAAAGTCCTCCGGCTCATCCGTTTGTAACATCAGCCACATGGCCTGTGGAAAGATAAACAAAGCCAGATTCAGTGCACATATAAGTGGCCTCTTTGGTACACGATATTGTATTACTTGCATTTTTGATTTGGAAATGACTACATATACACATACATACCCCAAGCTGGGAAAATTAGCACTTTCCTTACATGGTGGTTATTAACCAATTCAGTGCAACCCTGAAAAGAGTTCAATTATTTCTTATTATAGAAAACAATGCTGTATTTGATTTTCAATTTGTTTCACAGTGGGGGTTTCTGCAGGAGAGACTTTAATATGTTTACTTTTGAACACTGAGATTTGGTTTAGTGCTCAGGAGCACAGATTCACTTGTTTCAGGCACCGCATGAATTGACATCAATATGGGTAAAAGAACAAAATTTTATAGTGTTTCAGTCCAGAGTGCTGCTGTCTGTCTATTACAGAACAATGTCAAACACACTGAAGCATGAAAATATGGGTCCTTTTGGCTCTTTCTTCTGTCACATTTGTTTTGCCTAAGTTGAGATTTTAATTGAGAATAAGCATTGAAAAAGGTAACTAAGAATGGTCAACAGTGTATTTGACCAAATTAATCTGTGTTT
>NW_008668837.1:85707-102012 GCF_000695815.1 Acanthisitta chloris
TGTAGAAGAAACTTTCTTTTGTCACCGGAACACAGAAAACATTGGTGGAAAATTGAGACAACCATTAATATTGCTTCCAGAGAACTGTTTGCACAGTGACAAAAATCACAATAGGTTTTGAAGCAAAACTTCATGGGTTTATCAAGATATTTGCATTTCAGGGGAGCAGATTTAATTCCCACAGTGGTATCTTTCACACAGTCCCTTTCCACAGAGAAGTAATGATGGATGAGCACCATCTCAGAGGGCTGGCCAGCTAAGTCAGCATGAAAGCAGGAAAGCAGATGGAAAAAGGGGCACGTGAAGACACGTGTTACTTGTTTGAGGTATCACGGCAGGTACATTTCAGTTTTCTGATGTGCGAGGCACTGCTCTAGCAACTGGACTATCTGACTGCATAGGAGCTGTAGGCGGACAGAATAATTATTACTTTAGATCAATCAATATGATGTAAACACTTCATTTCCTTTGGAGAGGAAAAGGGAATACCTGTATGGCATGATCCTCTTTTAATAAATAACCAGAAAAGGAAAACAAAATAATTCAACTCTCCCTCCATATGGTAAAAAGGACTGTCATCCTCTCACAGTGTAATCCACAATGCTATTTGCATTGACCTCTTCACATCAGCTTTAAAGAAAACAACTTTAGTAGGTCCCTTGATGGTAGTGGATATTCTGCAAATCAGATTAATAAAAGCTTTGGGACAGCTCAGTTTCTCTTGGTAAATACCACCTGAAATATTCAATTTCCCCCCCTTTTCTTAATAAATCAGTGTCTTGCATAGCAAGGCGATACATTCCACTTAAATGGTTCTATTTGCAAGCCATTTTTCTTCCCAGTTATTATTGTATGCATCTTCCAAAGTTTTGACAAGATTTTATTAACATGTTCCTTTTGAACCTTTTTGCTTCTTGAACGTGCATGGCAGGCTGGGTTTTGGGCAACTGCTGTGTAAGTCCTTGACATTAATTGTGCTTTAGGGATATGACCTGCTGGGCAGGACAATGGCAGCAACTTTATTTTTCCTTTCCAGGATTGAACATCCTAGCCAATGACGCAGAAATACCCGACTGGCTGATGAAACTCCTCATGTGGGGAGGAGATGTCTTAACTTGTATCTCTCATATGAACTTTCTTGGAACACTGGGGTTTCCCTGCTGATTTGAGAGGTCACCATAAATCACCAACTCCTGTTTCTTCATGACTGGACAAGCTTGAAGGATTCACAGTAGTAGCAGCTCCACCAAAAGGTAATAGGAATAGCTAAAATAAGTAGTTGATAGCCTAGTCCCTGATTTCACAGACCTCCAGCTTCCATTAAGCAGTGCAGTTGAAAAGAATACGCTTCTTCATATGAGATGCCACTATTTGAGCTCTTAAGGATTTTCAAGATTAGACAATCAGTCAATCAGTGGCAGAATTTACAGCGGTTCTCCTCCTGACTCTAGCAGATGTTTGCTCTACATAATGAACTCAAGTTCTCGCCTTGACACTGTAGTGTCAGCTACATTGGACAGAGACGTGACAACAAAACCTCATTTATTGGTAAGAATCATCCCTCACCCCCAGATGTCACATAGGTTGATCAAATATGCAATATTAGCATAAGCATCTGATCTTTACTATGACTTTCAGTACAGTAGTTTTAATATGTCTAAGCAGGAGCAGGAGGACTTCTGATAATTTTTTGCCACCCCTCCACTTTCAAACACCTCAATAAAGTAATTCATTGGACAAAATATTAGTGCAGTTGCTTATGCCAATATATTCAACAATCCAGTGAGAACTGAAAATATTTACACATTACGTTTTTGTATTAATATAAAACAGCATTGAAAGTTTCTCTTTAAAGCATGTCTTACATTGAAGGAGACAGCTACAAAAGACTAACAAAAGACCAGCCTTTGACAATGGGTCCAACCAGGTTTTATGCATTTGAATATACCAACTCTTGTCTACCATTTCAAAAAGCAAGCAATCACAGTCTTAGAAATACAACTTAAACTGCATTACATTTCTACAGGATCAACTTAGCAATGATCAAACAATACAGACAGAGTTGCTACAGCAATTTTTGCCTCAAATCCTACAAGGAAAGAATGTTTAGATTAATGATTACTCAAGAATCTATCACTGCTGGTTCTTTTATTTTTTCTGGCATTCACAATTGTTGGAACTTACAGTTACCTCAATCCAATCAGGTATGAAAAAAATTAACATGCTAAAAATTACAAAGTAAGCAATAGTTCTGTTTTGCTTTGAGGAAGGCAAACAAATGCTGTTGCTTTGAATGGGTCTGCATGAGCAGCCTGTAAAAAAAGGCCAAGGTAAACCAGAAGATAGAAAAAACTTTGAACGAGTTCCACATTCAAATCTGTATTTTCACAGGTACAGCTGATGACAATCTTTGAGACATTCGTGTACAAGCAGCAGCTATATGCTTTTCCTACAGCAAGTGCCAGGAATGTCCTTCCCCCCACATCAAACTAATAAAGGCCCTTGACCTATCAATTTCTAGGCATTTCCTTTATGAATTCATACTGTACCAGACTCTAGGCTAAGAACAAGAGGAAAGTGGGAGATACAGCTCCATGTTTATTAGTCATTACTGAATGGCTTACTGGTTTTAACAGAGAGGAAAAGCTTTGTTTAAATTTCCACTGAAAGTAATTAATGGTTATTGACTAGCAAATGAAGAACAGGTGACACTCTGAATTAGAAGATAAATGATCTCATGTTCTAGCGTGATAATGGGTTAGTAATTGCTACAAAGCCTCAGCCTAGTGCGTCCCATCATAATGCTAGATCATGTCCAGAACACAAAGGCCTCTGTGTGAGAGGTATTCATCCATTCACCTCCTGATACAGCTGCAGAGTGATTTGCTTCATTTATTCTCTGATGGACTGCACAACTGAGGCAAAAGTTCACCCATTCTCACCTTCCTGTTCACATGCTGAACCACATGACCCATGACATGGCTGAACTGGGATAAAAACATTGCCCAGATTTGGCTCTTGGCTATCTTTTAACCATCACAAGGTCATATATTTTAGGATTTTTTCTGGCGCAGGAATGGAGAATCATGGATTTTCCTGTATTTCTTAGCAAAGACTTTTTAGGATGGGCTGACAGCAACTAAAGAAACGACTTGTGTTCGGTTCTGCCATCCTCTCCCTCATTTTTTGCTTGATCCAGAAGACAAAACATGGGCAGATGTAGAAAAGGAGGAGAAAACAACCATGGAAACAATTCTGGATAAGAGTGTCTTAGAATAAGACCATTCCTTTATTGGCAAATGTACCAAAACATATTTTTCATATTTGAACTCTTTTTGGCTCTTTTCTAGTGAGTCACAAAGTCTAAAGGCAATACTATATCATTTACATTTAAAGACAGAAACCTAACTGGAGAGAGATACATAGCAAGTCTAGCAAGCAGACACACTTTTATGATTATGTGGACTAGGATATCTGTTCCGCATGCCTGAACAACAGCCTCTGCCAAAATCTTTCCTCTTTCATCTTTCCCCTCTTCCTTCTTCTCTATATAAACCCCTGCCAGTAGTAAGCAGCATTTTCAAGTAACATATCCAAAACATGAACCAGTCTTCTACCTGCCCAAATTTCTTTTGCTTACATAGTGTTTGCACCTGGGCTAGTGAGAGGGAAAACCCAAGTTGGATCAACACAACCCCCATACAGGTACATTCTGAGCATGCCGCTGCCATTATGGTTGTGATGCGTCTGCATGTCTCGAGCATCTGGAGTATGTTGTAGATGTGTTTCACCATTAACTTCCAGTCCAGCATCCCAGTGAGAAAACATTTATTAACTGGGCTGTCATCCATGGATAACAAAGACCCGGTAGTTGAGGTTATGTTTAACTCCATATATTTGAGACTTTTGTTTCACTGTCTGCTCTAGCGCTGTGTATTGTTCAAATGGGCTTGTAATCAGTTATCTGTCTATTTAAGAGAAAAAATAAATACAAATCCAATGTTTTGAGATTTTAAAGTACAACCGATGATTTCTGCTCTAGAAATAAAAGACAATTTTTTCAAGAGAATAAGTAAAGCCTTTTTGTATGTCCCATCCAGTGCAAGACCCAAAGCAGATATGAATGAACAGTCATACAAGAGGATCATTGAAAATGTTCCTGTTGGTACTAACTACTATTGCCCTGCACTGCTACACAGCACTTTTTTCCACGCTCTATACTGTCAGAAATAATCTTTCATACATATTTCTAGGTGTCCTGCTGAGAAATTCTGACTTCTTTGTATTTGCCACACACAGAGAAAAAAAAATCAAACCAAATCATTAATGTTTACTTTAGGAGATGGAACAGATAGTTGTAGTCTGATGCATGGTGCATTGTCTGTGACTTGCAGAGACAAAGAAGCAGACACTGGTGAACATCCAGCTCTCCTTAGTTATCATTTGCGGAAGGCATGGGTTACCTCAAGGCTGTCAACAATCAGGGAGCAATTTCTGACTAAGTCAGAAAACATCACCACCTGGAGAGACCCAAGAGTACACTATCACCATTTATAGAAATTCTGTTTTTACAGGATTCCATACTCTATTGTCTAGAAGTGGCAGAAGCATTCAATAGGTTGGATATGGTACTCTCAAGTGATCCCAAACCTAGATATCCTGCTGGGGTCACCACTGAGAAGGAGAATTGAGCATTTTGGGCCAAAGCACGATGAGTCTTTACAGGGATGTGGCAGCAAGGGAGAACCTTCTCTCCATATGGTGAGCACAAAGGCCTGGCATGACTGCTGTTCCTGCACGCATGATGAGGGACTGTTCCATTTGCACCACAAAAGACAGGGCTATTATATTACCTCCCTCTCTGCATTGTCCCAACTCACTTACACTGGCATTGAAAGAAGCTGCTTGGCATCTTCTGTGCTGTGCGACGTGGGGAGAAGTCATGCCCACGCACTTCCTGCCTGCCTGGATGCGAAGCAGTTCCAGATGCCATCACCCAGCTCTCCTGACACAACCCAGCTGACTGGCTGTGGTTTCTCAAGATGGTACAGAATTGACCACAATTGATGATCGTGCCTTAGAAAAGTGAGACTGGGGACATTGACTCAGAGTTCTGAACCCAAGCTGACTTCCAGTTTATTATTTGTTTACTTTTGGAGGGGCAGAGAAGGAAGAAAAGGTGCTACACTGTCTGAGTCACCCACATCTGATTGACTTCTGCCACTGTTAAAAGTGTAGGTGTGTACTGGGTGTACCCAGTAGGCATGAGAGTGTGTTATATAAGGAGATTATATAAAGACACAGTGATATGTACATATAATACAAAACAGAGTGGAAAAAAATATCCTTACACATGTTCTGCACACAACAGAGGCATAGGACACAGGGTTGAAAAGCACTAACGAAACTCGAGTGCAGCAAAAAAATCTGTGATCAGAGTAAAGTGTAAGCTGCCTCTGCCTGAAAGCCAACATAAAAAAGTGTTGGGCATGATCCCATGCTCCCTGTCACAATGGGAGTTCAGTCTAGAGTAATGACTATTGCTTTAGTACTTGTTTCTGACAATGTTATAGGTCAAGGCAAGCACTGCAGGGAGACTCTTGCCAAAGAAAACCACAGGGATGTGCTGCCAGGCATGCTGATTCTCCCAAGAAGCCAGTAACAGCAGGGATATGGGAGTATGCATAATCAATGTACTCCTAAGGTTTTTTCCTTCAACAACCCTTCTTGGTCAGATACTTAAAAAGCAAGGGTGCACACCCAATAAGTAAGAACCTTACTATGCTGTTAGTTTGTATTTGAAAGGCAAACTGAAGTTCATGATTAAGGTTATTGTCTATCATTGCAACATGAGTGACACTTCTCATATGCTCCACCCTCTTTCAAAACCTACAGCAAAAGAGGTACTGTCCAAGAAGTGCAGAACACAGGCTTCTTCCTTTCCTCTGAAGAGTCATCATCCTGTTTTCTCAGATTACCAAAAATCACAGTGTTAGTGCAAGACCTGTTGCTCAAGGAAACTACAATCATAGAAAAACCCTTCTAAACACCATTTAAGTATCTATCAGGTCTCATCAGTTCAAATATATTTTGATATGTTTCTTCCTTCACAGTGTAATGTTGAACATAAGGACCCCAATGTCTGTGTACAAAGTCTTTCCCTTAGCATTGTCCTTTCTACTCATGAAGAGGAGACATTGAGTACTTATGACATGACAGCTGCTTCTATTCAGAAGAGCATTGTTTGCAAACCATAGACATTGCTGACAGAAAAACTATAAAATAAGAACAGATTTGAGATGGAAACATTTTCTCTGAGAGAAAAAACCCACATAATTTGATAAGGAACAATGGAAAATTTACCTAAAAATCCCGAGAAAGTAAACTACAAAAATCACTTTACCAATATACATATTAGAAGTCTCCTGGGGTATAGTTACAGAGATAGTATGCTGTGACTCATTTTATAAACTTTCTCACAGATTTTCTAAGTTAGAGTTGATAAACTGTCACAGAAGCAATTTGAAGCATGCGTGCTGATTTAGTCAAATCCTATGGTTTGGCTGTAGATGTGAACTTGTTCAGAGCTGAACTGTGTTCACATCCATGATTTTTTCTTTCAAGTTTAAGAGTATAGTTGATACATTTAAAGATAATAATCCAACAATTATAAAGTTACTAAAATAATAAAATATCTGATAATCTTTGTGGAGCATCTCAAATGAAAACAATATCAATGTCTTCTGAAACAAAAGCCCTCACATTTGTAGGAAATACTAGGAAATACTGTCTAAATTTTCTCTTGTAAGAAGATAGGCCAATTGTTTTACAGATCTCAGGGAGGACTCGTGAAACTTTAGTAGGCAGTTTTATTAATAAAAACCACAAGAATTATAATCCAGATAAACCCTAAAGGTCAACCTTCCCTGTTAACGCAACATGATGTTTCTCACATGCACCTCGGTTGAACACAAAGTTCTCATTGTGTTATCAAAAACTAGATTACTCTTTTTTTTTCCTTATGTCACTGAATGTCAAAATATTGTTCCTTCAATACGTGGAAGTATTTGTATACAGTTTTATAACTGATCTTTAGCTGCTAGCTGGAGGCAAAAAAGAAACAGTAAAGCTGCTTGTTGGGAAACTTCACCAACAATGAAAATTAATATAGTCCTTTTTTCCTGCCAAAAAATTTTGAACAGATTTTTAGGTCCACAATGGTTTGTTTATTCTTCAAATGGTTAGATTGGAAGTGACATGTGTGACACAAGATGACTTAAATGAAAAGATACAGAAAGGATGCATATATGCTCTGTTTCTTTTGTTTTAATTTTGGAGGATATTGTCGCAATTGCTAACAAAGAGTTGCCTTACATTCTGTTTAAGAAAAAAGAAAAGAAATTCAAAGCTAAACAGAGAAAAAAAGAAAAATTTGAATTGCAGAAAGTAAAGTGTGAATTTTAACCACTCTGATTTGTATTACATAGACAAGACTATAGAACAAATACATGTTTCCCAGGCTCCACCTAGCAGACAATTCCAAAAGATACTTGACCCATTTCCCCCCTCCCTTTTTTCCCTTCCAGAATTAATTTTCCCTGCTATTTTTATATGAATGAAAGACAAAATACCTCTTCACAAAGAAGCAGACTCCCATTTGACAGGATTACTCACTGCTAAAGTAAAGGGTTGTACCCAGGTTGCGGTGAGGGCAGAGAAGTCTTAGGGACTGATGCCAGGAAGGGTTGGTTCAGGCCATGATCTAACCACAAGAAAACAGACTAGACTTTCAAGTCAAGTACTGGCATGTTCACTGGAGCAAAACTATCAGCCCCAAAATAACGATCACAAAGTAGATATTGATCTGTATTGTAAACAGTATAGATAATGTTTACAGTGCAGTGTTTGACTATAAAAAGATCCTGCTACCTGCTTCTGACACCTGTTTACCTCCTATTTCTTTCCTGGATTGCTCAGACGCTTACAGTTAAGCACAAGTTGGCGTATTCCTTTCGAAGGAGGTCAGAGGATCAGCATGATCTATGGATCAAAATACTACTGACCTCCAGGCAATTAAACTCATTGTTATCCATACCATGATTCAGACAATTATTTTCTCTCCCAAAATCTTTTTTTTCCTTTCCTCCCATCTCTCAAGGCTGCCTCTTCAGCTTGCTAGCTTCTCCACTCAAGGTTTGTAGGTCTGCAGGGATCTGCCTAGTGCCTGTCCAGTAATGGGCCCTGGCTCAGGTTAAACCACTAGTCTCAGTGTAAAAAAGTGCTAAGAGCAGCAGAGAACTGCCAGAGAACAGGAAGATAGCCTCAGAGATAATAAATCAGCACTTCATAATATTTATACATGTTTGAGGAGAAGAAAGAAGAGCAATCCTTTAAGATTGTAACAGTAACAAAGCATAAAATTTATGAACAGTGTTATTAAAAAAAATAAAATGCAGGGAGACAGAGTGAGTTAATGACATAAAATTAACCTGAAATCTATTTTATATTTTACATTTTCCTCTCAAATTTCCAGAATTCTTTCTTCATGCTTTTGAACATTGATGTATTTTCTTCTCAGTTTCCAAATGATGCTACACAACTGAAAATTAACCTAAACCATTTGAATTGAAATATTAATTTACTGCTCTTGAGGAAAACATTTATGATCCATTGGCTTCTTAAAAACTAGAGTTATTCTTGTTTGAATAATTGGTGTAAAAAAAGAGCCTGCTACCTTTAACATACCACTGAACTTCACCTTCTGATTTAATTGCAGTTTTCAGTGCACTGGAGTCGGGAGTAAAAAGGATTTTCACCATTAAGTCATTGTTACTTATGAGGCAGTGATAAAATTGCATGCCAGGTACTGTTTAACTAACTATAAAATATAAATAAATATATACACAAATATATATAATAAATATAAAAAATAAGAAGATGCTAAAATAATATCATTCCTGGTGCTGTGGAATTCTTTTCTTTTCCTTTTCCAGAACATTTCAGGTGACAACATTATGGAATTTGATGCTAAATTCTCTTGGCTGAGTACAAACTGAGACAAGAACACGACTTTGATGCCTCAGGGATACGGTAATGCAATACAGAGGGATTTATTTTCTTTTTTATTTCTACCTCATGTCACAAGTTCAATTTTAGGCCAACAGTACCCAAAACGGCCACCATGATCACATGGTGATATAGCAGCTTATGCAGAGTCTGCTGGTTTTAACCCAAGCCCTAGGACAGAGGAATCTGCCTCACAGACTTGCTGCCACAGTGTTAGCATTACTGTTGCCCTGTCCAAGTTCCTCCATGCTCAGGGCCAGATAGCAGCTCATGGTCTATGCCATCTCAAACTGGGGCACCGAAGTTTCAGCTAGAAAAAGGTAACGGTAAAATGATCCCAGAAACCTAAGGATATGTTTTAGAAAGTCCGGCTGTGCAGTGCAGATGTGAAAAGGCAACAGGATGATTTCTCTTGAGCATGCTCAAAAATACATTTGGAGGGCATTTTGCATTGACCTTCCCTTGGCTCTTTCTGGTCATTCTGATTCCACCATCATTAGTAATTACTATTTTCTGCAACAGTGGTTAGTTGCACTGAATCCTAAGTCAGGGAAAAGGAAGGGTCTGCATTAAAACCATAGATACGGCTGCTCTCCATGGGCTAGTGTCAGAATGGAATAGAAAATTTTATTCAGTTTGTTCCCAGCAATAAATACAATCCTGGCATCCTGGATAAATCCTTCACATAACAGCATGTGTTCTTTTATGCACCCTGGGAGCGATTCTATTTAAAGCCATGGAATTGTGGGTGTGAGACTGTAAGCACATCCACTTACCCAAAACAAAATTAAAACCTGTCTTATATTAGAGTCAGGAGAGCTGTTACGAAAAATGCAAACCATATGAAGTTTTAAGTATACTTATGGTTTTTATCTGTCTCTGTGTAGCATATACAATTGACTTTCACTGCCTGAGATGAAGTGCTGACAAGTGTTTTACCATATTATTACAGAATACCCCAGTAGCATTATCACACTTCAACTTTTGCTTGCAATAAATCTCTGCTACATGCATGTCAGAAGTCATTGCTCATATCACATCCAGACAAAGTAAGCGCCCTCCCTCCCCAGTGGACATGAACGAGACTCCACACACACTAGGTATTCTGCCATTAAGGCTGGAATAACCCCCGCAGGTCAGACACCGGGAACAACGTTCCCACAAACATTACTTGGCAAGGGCCAGAGGTCTGTTCTCAGGCAAATAACAGTGGCACAGGCATGAGTCATTGCAGAATGCAATGGATTTATCACCACAATGACACCATCATCCCTTATATGCTCGTTTCCATGTGCAAGTTTCTTTTCGTTTTTTTGTTCTTTTTCTCAGATACGTTACTGCTGTAACATATTTCACATGAACACAATTCTATACTCTGTACATTTTTTAATAGCTATACCATAAACCTTATTCTAATTGCATGGGTCCAGTTTTAGGTCCAGCCTGTTTATTGGTTTCAGTTTGGTCCAACCAAATGATGAGCCAAAGCCATCTCCAGTGTCCCAATCTCAGCAGTGTTAATGACTCTCTTCAAGGCCTTCACCAAAACATTTAATCTTACCAGCTAGATTTTGCAGTCTATGAAGCTGGAATTTATGCAATTAAAGTGCTGTAAAAAAGTTAAGGGTAGCACAGACACTTCATGATGAAGTGCATTATTTGTTACAGAATTATGTGTCATCACACTTTTATAGTGACAAAAAAACAGATTAAAAGAACAAGGAAATACAAGAATGAGAGCGCACAGAAATTAGATTAGATTACACACTCCAAAACTCAATGAAATAGACATCTTGAGACAGTGCACATTTCTGTTATGATACAAGAGATAAGTGAGGTAACTACTCTGGCAATCAAGATACTAATAAGTAAGCTTACAGTGGTTTCTTGGTGTCTTTTTCTCTCTTGCCTAAACTTCAGCAAATTCTTTTTTTTTTTTTTACACAATAATTGAGGGAAGCCTGGAAATAAGCTCCTTGAGTATTTTCACAAAGAAATGAGCTTCATCCTGCAAACCATGCCTGATTCTGCTTTCACATGAAATTAATTCCATGAATTTCTACAGACTATGAACATAAAAGAGAGGAAAGTGCGGCTTGTAGTTCATGTTAGTGTAAGTAGCTCTCTGACGCTGCTGTATTTTCTGCAACTGACATAAGAAGTAGCTGTAAACTCAGGTATGAAACAAACTGTTTCATCAAACGGTGAAATAATAATGAAACTTATTATTAAACCTTCTCATGTAGTATTCTCCTTTTCAGCACAAAGAAAAAGACCAAAGCATGAGACCATGTGGGAAGGAAAGGGACTAAAACCATTTTGCCGTGCATCCCAGAGAAACATCTAAGGCCTGAGACCACTGCAGTCAGACCTCCCTCGAATTCTACCCTCTCTAGCTGCCACCTCTCCTCAGTCCCCATGCTGACCCCCTGAATCAAGCCAGATGGGACTGGCAGAGACATGTCAAGGAAGTGCTGAAAAGGTGACTTGGGTCTCTGGCAGCTAGTCTGGAGCTCATTTCTATGCGAAATCTCTGGGGGCTGCTGCTTTGCAATTTCTCAGGAATGTTTAATTCTCCTCATCCCTTTGCTGAGTCTCTCTGGAGAGGTCATGGAGGCCTGTGACATCCCTGGAGGGCACTGCCTAACTAAATTAGCATGAGATAACTTTGGACTCTCTTCCAAACAAGAAAATACAAGGGAGAGAATTTCATTAAAAGCAGAAGACTAGGTGATCCAAGTTAATCCCTGCCCAAAGCTGCTGCAGAAATGTTCTCTGTTTATATTTTGACTTTACTCTCTGTTACAGAGTTCACCGACTATAATGGAAGCTGTGTTAAGTGCACAACTTGACCTCAGTTGACCAAATCTTAGTTTTATAATAAAGACAAAAAGTGGGTTAGGCGGCTCTAAAAGGTCTGATTAGTTACTGTTTTGCCTGTTTGTGTGTGACTACATAGGGCACTGAGTAAATGGTGAAAGATAAACACTGATGTACTGCATTCTTTTTATGAGCTTTTTAATCAGGAAGCATGAAGTCTTTAATATGCAATGTTATTATATTACATGCATATATAGGCTTGGCATTCATTAGCAAAGCAAATATGACCAAGTCTCAAACTTGCATTTTGCTTTTTTTTTGTGACTTATGCACACAAAATTTTATTTAGATCCCTTCAATGGATGGTGGAAAAAACAGAGAGAGGGAATGTTGACATCTGCACATTGTTCAGCAATAGTGTTTCCCATGCAGCTCAAGGGCAGGGTAAGACACAAAGGTAGATCAATGCACCCAGAAATATCCCACCTCATCTTGCAGCAGTGGAGCAATCATAGCAAATGCCACGGCAAATACCTCCAAAACAATGATTTGACTGTCTGTATACAAACAGGATGGAGAATGAGTTAGAAATTTTTCACTTGGGCTGAGGTTACAATAGCTGACTTTAGGGAAACAGGAGATGAAATAAAAATGTACTCATTGCCTGAGCTCGATCTATTGGAAAAACTGGATTGGTGAGACTCAGGAATTCACACTTCAAAGTATTATTAAATATATTGGTAGTAATAAACCAAGACCACCTAACTTAGTACAATATGAATGAAAACCACATTATTCTTACAAACCTGAGATTAGAAAGTGAAATCTTACTTTATTAAATGCTGTTTATAAGCCAGTCCTGCATAACAGCATGCTTTGGCTATATTGGGACAAACACTCCTCCTTCTGAGAAGACAAGAAGAAAAGGAAAAGGTACAAAAGTTCATGCAGTTCACATTAAGGACAACCCAATGCGCTCTCTCCCTTCAGGAAGGAAATATTAGCATGGCCCCTTAGCTACACTCTAAGAGCAATGATCTGCTGGGAAACATGACTTCAAGTCGACAGATCTTGAGGCACCAACAGGCTAAACCAGGCTTCTTACTACTGTCATAACTGTCTCCTTTTCACCAAAGGACTGCTGCTTTGCCATGGGTGCCACAGAGTTCGTACATGCACAGTTAAAAAAGCAAATTTTCCTGTTGAGATTTCCCAGAAGAACTGAGTGTCTGTTCAGTAAATGCTTTTTTCTAGTCTTCCTCAGAAAGGTGAAATGATACACCAAAGGAAAAGGTTATTCCAGCATGTGAGAGAGCCTGGAGAAAATGCATGAAAATCCACTCTTTCTTCCACAGTGAATATTCCTTCCCCCACTTTAAAGCTTGCTTCATCACCAAAATCATACCCTGAAATCAGGCATGTGGGCCCAAATCCAGCCCTCCTGGAGTTAGTCAAATCTTTGCTATAGACTTCTGTGAGGATGGAATTTCATTCTGAGTGTAGAAGCCTGTCACGGCCAAAGGCCAAAAAAAAGGGTGTTTTCCACGCAGGCTCTGCTTTTCTACTTTTGTGCCCCTTGGGAAACTGGTGCAATTAGATCCCTATTATTATATACTGGAAGGGCATATTTGGCACTGTATGTGAGTTTATGTACTTAAAAAAGTTTATGTACTTAAAAAAACAGAGGGAAATTTTAAATACAAGTTACTTACTTTGAAACACCAGACTTTATATATAAACAGTTCAGAACTGCTAGAAGTCTGGTAAGGGAATAATTAGGGAAGAAAAAAACATGTGAAATATATCATTAGCTGGCAGAGAAAGATTGCTAAATAAGATTCTAACCCCTTACAAATACCAAAATGAGATAAAAAATTCATATTTGTGTCCAAAAAAGTAATCAAGCTAACTTCAAATATTTGAATGAGAACCACAAGGAAGGAGACTTAAATTTATAGCTATAGGCTTTTGCCTTTGTTGTAGAGCTTCCTGGAAAGGTGCAAATAAGAAAATTAATCCAAACAAACTAAAGGTGTGATTTCAACAAATCTACTTATACATGCATTAAACAATACTTTGTCTGAATGAAAGTCTCCCCTTTAATCTACCGAAATTCAGGACACTCTGGCCCTGAATACAAGTCCACATTGGGGTTTAATGTAACTGAACTGATTTACTTTACTATTTCATCCCGACTGATTTTCCTGGACCAGACCCATCAGCATACTGCACTGTGAGGAACAACGTGCATGGTGAGTGATAGACTCTTGGAGTTCTTACTATAAACACTGAATTTTCTTTCCCCCCCTTTTTTTTTTTGTGTCTAAAGACAGCTCAGCTTGTGTTCTATTTCCTTAGAAACCTACATTCTCCTTCTCAAGTTTTAACTGGATACATTAGTCTGCATTGTCCTAAATTATCAGCAATAATATTTTGCAGTATTTACCAAGTAATATTTTATCTCCTGAGAAAGCAGGCAAGTAAACAGTGAAGAAAATTCTTGCATTTTCAGATAGAGCATGCACATGAGGGCACACATGCACACCATGTAAGTATCCTCAGATGTCATATGCATATCCTGGTATGGTGACTAGTCTGTAATGTGCTTTCAGATATTTTGGGGCAAAGGTACCACAGAAACCCAAATAATTTTGATCACATCTGCGCTTTTACATGCCTTACCAGAACAGACCTAGATATGGAGGAAGGATTTTGTCTTTATGTTGCAGGGCAAGAAAGGAAGATGCCTTTTTTTCCCAACTCCCCCAGAAATTCAATGCCTGGAGGAGGAACAGGAAAGAAACCATGGTGACCTCTTTGAACTTAGGGAAGCAGCTGCCAGCTCAGCAGGAGGAGCATTGCTGATGGACTGTAGTACCTACAGTTGGAAGAAGCCTTAAAGTCAGTTCTCTCTCTTGCTCTCTTTTTTTTTTGGAACATCCTCTACCCCTAAATTATGCAAATGGCAGAGCAAGAGAGGACTTTCAGAAAACTCAGGCGTCAGCTCGCTATTAGACTGGACAAAGAAGCTGTCAAGTTAAGGTTTCAAGTTATCCATACAAAATCAAAACAATATAATTGCTGTATGGAGCAAGCAAGGCATAACTTTGTTTAAGATACGATTTTTGTATTATTTAAACTTTCTCAAACACTATGTCTTTTGACATATTAATGTTATTGCTCTCTGAATTCAAACTTCTTAAAAATGTTTATGCTTCTAAAAAAGATTTAAACTTGGCAGATGTGAAACAAACCTATGTCTCACATACAGAGAAAAAAATTCACACAAAAAGAAAAAGCTGATTTTTCTAGTTCTAGCCTTAGATGTACCTTTGAAAGTTTTTAACCAGCTATCACAGTGTTTAGCAACAATTTACTTCCTCTACCTTTGAGAAAATGAAGTTATGAAAAGAACAGAAAGCAAGATTAGCAGAGATGGGGAGAGGAATTTTTATTTTTTAAGACTAAAAGTGTGAGAATGTCAGGGAAAACAGAAAACAGCTGACATCCTGATCCTGAATACTTTAATACACACATTTAACCTTAGGCATCAATGGGGACTCATGCATATATACGTGAGGGAAGTACATGCATGTTCTTGTATCAGCACCACACAGAGATGCCATAAGACACTGAATCATGACAGCTGGTCAGTTAAGCCTTCTTTTTGCTTCCCCTGTTGTGAAGCCAATGTAAATGTGTCATCTTAAGACTCCACAGAGAGTTTTAAGTCAAAGCATTTAATTTTTGTAATGGGTTAAGAGCACACAATGAGAAACAAGCACAGGCCTTGATTTTGCAAATAATTCACTGGATGCACACCAAATGAGGCTCTGCCCAGAAGCTTCATCAATCTCACACCCTTAAAGTAGTAGTTTAGGCTTTGCAGTTAAAGGAAAGAGTTGATAAGGGGTTCAGAGAAAAAGGCAGATGAAGAGAGGGGGAGGAGAGAAGGAGAACATTTTCTGGCATCTGACCCAGGTTAAAAACTGTGTTTCATTTTCTTAAACAGAACCAAAACACTCCTCCAACTTTGGGAAATCCCTAGAAAAACAACAAAAACATTGTTTCAGAAGGCAATTATGGCTGCTAAAATGACACATCATTTATGAATGGAAGTACTTAGAAGAGAGTAAACTAATTCTTAAGGACAATAGCAAACACACACTGGACATAAATTTGCTGTTTCCTTGGCACTGTTATATTGACAATTAAATTACTCAAGATTTGCACTACTGTAACAAAAAGCAGAGCCAAAACTATTATTTCCAACAGTGTCAAAGAAATACTTATATCCTAACTCTGCAAAAGTCTTAATAAAACCACAGAATGAATTGAATTAACCAGTAAATAAAGATAGACTGATCAGAAAATCCCTAATAGTACTAGGGGCAGCAGCAGTGGTGGTGGTGGTGGTGG
>NW_008668838.1:0-11006 GCF_000695815.1 Acanthisitta chloris
TCCAACCCCTTAACATTCTATGACACTGTCTAAAACACCCACAAGCTCCAGAACAGACACTGGGGTTGACTCTTCATGAACTAACTGTGATACTATGATTATTCCTACAGAATGGGGCTAGAAGGACCTTAAAGGTCCTATGGGCAGGGACACCTTCCACTAGCCAGGTGGCTCCAAACCCCATCCAGCCTTGCCTGGGATACTCCCAGGGACTAGGATCCCTCCATGAAGAGTCTCTAGGCCTGTTGGGCTCTTTTCCAGCCCTGTGAGAACACAAACTCTAATTCCACAGTCAGAGAGGGGAATGAGTTACCGCAGCTCTAGCAGTGCTGCAAAATGCCTCATTAGCTCTGAGTGGTGAGAACCACACAGAACATCAATTTTACTAACAGGTTAACACTGTGTTTTGTAGATAACACTGAGCACTTGAGAAGCCCAAATGAGTTTAATTGATGATGGTTCTGCCCAGTGGGAACTGTCAGCAATGACAGACAGTCAAGAGCTGAAGGCACAGCCACACCAGCTCTGCATGGCACACACCACAGAGCCATTTGGTGACAAGGCTTCAGCACAGATCTAACACTTGATTCTAAGCTTTGAATATTTGCTATTGTGATTTAAAACCTTAAACTGTCACAGAATCATCAAGGCTGGAAGAGATCTTCAAGATCATCTCATCCAACCATCAACTCAGCACCACCACCATCACTCCTAAACCATGTTCCCAAGTGCCACATACACATTTCTTGAACACCTCCAGGGATGGTGATTCCACACTCCCAGGGCAGCTGTGCCAGGACCTGACCACCCTTTCTATGAACAACCTTTCCCTAATATCCAATCTAACCCTCCCGGGCCAGGAGGGAGGAGATGGAGGAGGAGTATATGATAATGATTTCTGAGAACTAATTATAATAACAACCACCCATTCCTGGAAATAATGAACATGTATGAGCATTTAATATATACAAACTGTGAAGTTTTTGTCCCTGGTTGCACAAGTTTGGTAGAGTGATCCCCCTTGTGCCCAGCACTGAATAAACAAATACCTGCTACTCAGAGATACAAGTCTGTATCTGTGAGTAGTTCTTTTACAGCCTTTTCTCAGCATCAGTTTGGCACAGCTTGAGGCTGTTTCCTCTTGTCCTGTCCCTTGTTCCCTGGGAGCAGAGCCTAACCCCACCTGGCTGCACCTCCTGTCCGCAAGCTGGAGAGAGCAGAAGGTTCCCCTGAGCCTCCTTTTCTCCAGGCTGAGCTCCCCCAGCCCCCTCAGCCCCTCCTGGTGCTCCAGCCCCTTCCCCAGCTCCATTCCTGGACGGACTCACCCCTCAATGTCCTTCTTGTCATGAGTTGCTCAGAACTGTCCCCAGGACTGGAGGTGCCTCAGCAGTGCCAGCACAGGGGCATGGTCACTGCCCTGTCCTGTGGACACACCATGGCTGGGACAATCTAGGTGTCACTGGCCTTCTTGCCCACCTGGGCACACCTGGGCTCATGTCCAGCTGCTGTCACCCTCACTCCTGGATCCTTTCCAGCCACTCTGCTCCAGCCTGGAGCATCCCATGTGGTTGTGGTGACCCAAGAGCAGGACCAGCACTTGGCCTTGTCAACCCTCACACTGTTGGCCTCAGCCTATGGATCCAACCTGTCCAGATCCCTCTGCAGAGCTCCCTGCCCTCCAGCACACCCACACTCCCACCCAGCTTGGTGTCATCCATGAACTGAGTGAGGAGGAGCACTCAATCCCCTCATCCAGACCATCAACAGACACCTTAGACAGGACTGGGCCCAGTACTGAGCCTGTGGAACTGTGCACCAAGCAATGTGTGGTCACCTCTGCATGAGCTCTACTCAACCCACTAGAGGAGGACCCAGTGCCACCACCCTCCAGAGGAGTCAG
The DNA here is from genome assembly GCF_000695815.1 of Acanthisitta chloris. Taxonomy (NCBI): domain Eukaryota; kingdom Metazoa; phylum Chordata; class Aves; order Passeriformes; family Acanthisittidae; genus Acanthisitta; species Acanthisitta chloris. Next base: position 1,901 of record NW_008668838.1, read on the forward strand.
TTGGGCCCAACCAACCCCACTAATGAATGTGAGAACTAATGATCAAGTGAGCCCATACTCACCAGGGCAATCCAGAGGACAATATACTCATCGATGAAGCTGTTGAAGTATTGGTCGAGGAAGAGCAGTGCTGGGCCTATGAATGCTGTGTCATACAGGTACATCTCACTCTTAGTCATGTGGGCAACCTGCAGCCACAAAACCAAGGGAGATTAGAGCAATGAGCATGGAGCAGCCAAGGCAGAGTCACTTCAGACCACACAGAGCCAAAAAAATCACAGTCGAAGCCAAATTACTGCAAGTTCTATCAAAAGTTGAAGTAGCAGCAGCAATATGGTGGACTTCTACAGCTCCACATGAAGTTCTGCAGCTCCAAATGGAGTTCTATAGCTCCACGTGGAGTTCTACAGCCACATATGAAATTCTACAGCTCCACGTGGAGTTCTACAGCTCCACATGGAGTTCTTCAGCCATACATGGAATTCTACAGCTCCACGTGGAGTTCTACAGCCTCATGTGGAGTTCTACAGCTCCACATGGGGTTCTACAGCTCCACATAGAGCTTAAGCTTTATCACTGCCCTTCCAAACCCCAGACAGGCTCTGCTGCACCTCCAGGCAACTCAAGGTATCTCCTCAGTGCACACACAGTCAGTGGAAAACCCAGAGAACTTCAGTATCTCCAAGAGGTTTCACTACCAGGAGGAACTGGAAGGTTCTGGCACACTTACCACCAGTTTGTTGGTTATTTTGGCAGACACAAAGCCAAAGGTCAGTATGTACAGGCAGGGATGTCTCTCAAAGAGCTGCACAGCTGATTTCTTGTAGATCATTGCGGCCAAGGCTATCACTGAGCCAATGTGAAGGAAAGGAGAGAGGACACTGGTTCCCTGCAGTGAGATTACAGCCTCAGGTTAGCAAAAGGTGCAAGCACAGTGCAAAGAAACCTCAATAAAGCCCTCACAGGGTGTGCAATGTGTGTGGGGAAATAATATCACATTAAAAACATGTCTTTCTGCTGACAGGAACAAAGGGTGGTGAGACCTGAGAGTAAAACAGCTGAGAATGTGGTGGAAACTTTCTTGTGCAGGGGAGTAAATGAGATTTTAGGCAGCAAGAACCAGAAAGTACTTGTGCAGATACCTCCAATTCTACTTTGACACTGCTAATACCAATAAGACACATCTTTCTGAAGGATCAAAACCATAACCATCTTGACAGATTTCCTTCTGGATGGATTTCTGCACTGGATTCGTTCATGAGCTCTCAGGGCTGTGTGTTTGTACAACCTGGTTTATGTCGCCAATTAAAACACAAATATCAAAGTACCTTGAGGACTTTTAATCCTATATCTCCTGTTCTTCCACACATTACGAGGAGAGGCTGAGGGAGCTGGGATTGTTCAGCCTGGAGAAGAGGAGGCTCAGGGGAGACCTTATCACCCTCTGCAACCCCCTGACAGGAGGTTGGAGTCAGGTGGGGGTTGGTCTCTTTTCCCAGGCAACCAGCAGCAGGACAAGAGGGCACAGACTCAAGCTCTGCCAGGGGAGGGTTAGGTTGGATATCAGGAAGAGATTTTTTACAGAGAGAGTGCTCAGGCATTGGAATGTGCTGCCCAGGGAGGTGGTGGATTCACCATCCCTGGAGGTTTTCAAGATGAGCCTAGATGTTGTACTCAGTGCCATGGTCTAGTAACCACGGTAGGGTTGGACTTGATGATCTTGGAGGTCTCTTCCATCCCAGCTGATTTTATGACAGTATTAACTTCTTATTCCCAAGCCAGCAAGGAACTGAAAGGAAGATAATCCCCATGCAGGAGGGAGTGTGTTGAATCCAAACTAAAGGTGTGGCTGAGAAGCCTCAGAGGGCTGAGGAGGAAGAGGCAGAACAAAGTACTCACTGCTATAGTAGATCCATTCTTGCCAACTCCACCCGTGAAGATGACACCAAAATAGTTTGTACAGGAGAAGATGGTTCCTGCCACAGTGCACAAAGCTGGGAAAATTTTCACCTGGATATTCAGGATTGGAATCTTAATGGGAGAGAGACAAGAAGTCAAAACACGCACAAAGAAACTAAACATTCATCCAATTTGGCTTAATACTTTGGTGCACTCAAACACTCCACTTTCCACATTATATTTGTTTTTCTCTGCTAAACAGAGGTTTAAATTCCTACAAGGCCCAGGGAAATATGGATTTGCCACTAATCAGTCCCTCAAGCTTCCCATGAAGCCAAACTTATCTTCAGTCACCTGAGAAGAAGCACCAAAAGCAGGGAAGAACCTGCTCTAGCTAAATCACTCAGGGAAGAGAACTCATCACTCAGCTGGTTGGAAAACTCAAACCAAGGTCAAACTGGGCAAAGCAAGAGCTACTGGGGGTGGTTGGATAAACCCCTTAAGACACTGGATCCTCTCTTCTAGCCAAGCAAACAGCTGAGAAGTGACCCCAGAGCCAGAGCCAGGAAAGGAAGCAATGAGGTTGCTAAAGGGGCAAATGAGCACAAGCAGTTTTGAAAGGTTCCTTCACTTTCTAACAGTGATGGTTCAGGCACAGCAGGAGAAACTAGAAATGAAGAAGAAAGAGGCCAAACCAAACCACAGGAAATGTTATGGAAGTGAGTGTTCAGAGATAATCACCCCAAACCTCTCAACTTTATCTGGACAACCACTAAAAGTCTTCAGGGGCTCTGAATTCAGGAACTAACGCCATGGAACTCAACTGAATGGCACCTAATCAGGAGTTCAGCTAGGAACCAGCTCGAAGGGGAACAAGGTGTTTCTATCTTGCTTCAATTAGTATCACAGAATGTTAAGGGGTTGGAATGGACCTCAGAGATCATCCAGCCCCAACTCCCTGCCCTGGGCAGGGACACCTCCCACCACAGCAGGTTGCTCAAGGCTTTAGCCAACCTGGCTTTGAACTCTGCCAGGGTTGGGGTAGCCACAGCCTCCCTGGGCAACCGCTGCCAGTGTCTCACCACCCTCACAGGGAAAAAACTCTCCCTAATATCTAATCTAAATTTCCTCTTTCAATTTATCTCCATTCCTCATTGTCCTGTCCCTGCAGCTTCTAACCAAGAGTCCTCTGCTACACTCCTCTAATTCCACTCTCAGTGTAGCTTTCAGCAGTGAACGATCATTAGTTTTACATCAAATTCAACAACGTAATCTCTTGATCTTTTCAGGGCATAACTAGAGGCAGAGCCAGCTTCAACCCTCAGTGCCTTGGGCAGCTACAGGTGAGCACCCAGCCCACCTCTCCAAGCCCTGCCAGCTGGCACAGCTTCACTGCACTCACACACATTCCTCCTCTGCTCAGGCTGCCTTGGGAAGGCAAAAAGCCTTTTCTGGAAGATAGCAGAGGAAGAATAATAAGCATTAAAGAGAAGGCATGACACTACCTGCAACCCCTCATTAACGTCAGGAGGCACAGGACTTGCCAAGGTCTCCTCAGCCTCTGCAGGCAGGTACCTGTGTACCCTCTGCTCCAGAAACGATGCTTTGGTATTTAAAGACTGAGGTGAATTGGCTTTTACAAGCAGAGGAAAACAAGCTCCACACAGGAGTCAAAGCTATTAAGCTTGACATTTCCCCAAGGCAAGGGGACTTAGCTGGAAAAACACCCCATGAACTGCCAACTGCTACTAACACACCTAAGAAATGCTCAGGAAAGGCAGGAGGATGAGACCATACTGGTAGGACACTCAATTTGGCCAGTTCTGTCTTATTAATACCTCCTTTTGCTTCCATGGAGCAGTGATAGGCATGAGACTGCAGAACTAATGAATGAGAAACTAAGCTGCATACAGGAATTTGGCAGAGCAAAGTCAAGGAAGAGGAATTAAAAGCCAGCAGGGCTCTGCATATGAAATGGAAGCAGCAAGGCCAAATGTTGGAAGCAGCAAGATCAAGCAAAATCAGATTTGTGTATTTTCTCCTTCAGAGTAGAAGTAGGAAATATTCCTACAAAATGGCATTGCAGGCCCTGAATTTTTGACTCAGAACCCATGACTTAAAAGCCCTGGGGCAGGGCATTCCCAGACACACCTTGAGGCTGGGGGAGAAGCCACTGAGAGCAGCCCTGGGAGAAGGACTTGGAGGTGATGAGAATGGCTTTAAGCCCTGATTTAAGCCATGAGGCTTCCTTGTCTGGCATTCCATGGATCACTACAGCCCATGCAATTATTCATCCTGGTCATTGGGTTTCATCCCAAGGCAGAAGGACATAGAACTTCACAGACCATGTCAGCAATGTAGGGAAGTCTCAGCAGCCAAATCTTGTGCAGCTAAAGCATGTTCTCCCTTAAATCCCTCGTGATTACACGAGAGAGGCTGCACTGCCCAGGGAGCTGCTGAATCCAGGTACCTCCTGGCAAACAGCATTCCAGCTTGGATGGGGCTTGGAGCAACCTGGGCTAGTGGAAGGTGTCCCTGCCCATGGCAGAGGGGTGGAATGAGATGAGCTTTAAGGTCCCTTCCAACCTAACCCATTCCATGGTGCTATGATTCAGATTGATGGCGCTTGAGATTTGGATTAGATGTTAGGAAAAATGTTTTCCCTGTTAGGGTGTTCAGGCACTGGAATTGTCCATGGAGTCACCATCTCTGAAGGTGTTTAAGAGCTGTCTGGATCTGGTGCTGGAGGATATGGGTTAGGGTTTAGGGGTTCCAGCAGTGACAGGTTAATGGTTGGACTTGAGGATCTCAGAGGTCTCTTCCAACCTTGATTCCATGATTCCAGATTTTGGCTGGGAAAATCCCAGGCATGTGAACAAAAACAAGTGGCAGCAGGCAAAGAGCAGAACCACAAGTACTTGCCAGGGCCTGCAGTAACACAAGCCCAGAATCACTGACAAAGAATTCATGTCAGGGCTCCAGAGCAGATGCCATGAGAGCTTTGTGCAGCAGCAACTGGGATTTGTAAACAATATTGTTAGGAAAGAGTCAGGAAAAGAGCTAAAAGGCTCATGGAAACTGCAGTGAGGAGGAGGTTAACAAGGGGAAGTGCTGGGTGCTACACCCAGGATGGGGCAGCACTGGGTGGACCTACAGACTGGGGAATGAGAGGGTGGAAAGCAGTGCAGTGGGAAGGGACCTGAGGGTCCTGGTCAATGGTAAGTTGGATACAAGTCAACTGTGCGCCCTGGGAGCCAGGAGGGATGTCATAGAATCATAGAATTTTAGGGGCTGGAATTGAGCTTAGAGATCATCCAGCCCCAATCCCCTGCCCTGGGCAGGGACACCTCCCATCACAGCAGGTTGCTCAAGGCTTTAGCCAACCTGGAATGAGCATTGCCAGGGTTGGGACAGCCACAGCCTCTCGGGGCAACCCGCGTCTCACCATGTCCTGAGGTGCATAAAACAAGGCATTGCCAGAGGGAGGGGGAAGTGATTATCTTGCTCTGCTCTGGGACAGCCTCACCTTGAATACTCTGTGGTTTTGGGCACCACAATACAAACAGGATTTAAAGCTATCTGAGAGACACAAAGGTGCTGAAGGGCCTTGAGGGTCACATGAGGGGAGTCTGAGACACTTGGGCTGTTCAGCCTGGAGAAGAGGAGACTGAGGAGAGATCTCATCACTCTATACAACTTCCTCCCAAGGGGCAGTGGAGAAGCAGCTCTGACCTCTCTGTGACCAGTGACAGGACACAGGGAATGGCTGGAGCTGTGTCAGGGGAGGGTTGGGTTGGATATGAGGCAAAGGTTGTTCCCCCAGAGGTGTTTGGGCACTAGAACAGCTCCCCAGGGCAGTGGTCACAGCCCCAAGGCTGATAGAGCTCCAGGAGTGTTTGGCCAATGCTCTCTGGCACAGGGTGGAATGTTGGGTGTCCTGTGCAAGGCAGGAGTTGGATTGATGATCTTGTGGGTCCCTTCCAGCTCAGGAGATTCTGTGATGTTCCATGAGCAGACAGAAACACCTCCTCCAGACACTTCTGGCTAGCTCAGGCACAAACCCCACAGCTAGCTCAGATCCTAGGAGTCTTCTCCTGAGGCTGGATCCCAGCTGGAGCTTGGAGCTGGACACATCAGTCACCTGTGTCAGAGGAACACCTTTCAGCAGGCCAAACCCCATCCTGCTTCATGTTGATGAGGTGTTTGTGCTTTAAAGATGATGTTTTGGGATAGAACTCCAGCAATGCGGCACTCTTCCTCGCTTCAAACAGGAAAACAAACAGTATACCAATGTACTACCCAAGATGCCTTCAGCTTGCTGACTTCACTCCAGATGAGGATCACAGCTGTACTCACCATCCCTCAGAACTTCCCCAGATCCAGGAGCCTTGAGAACAGCATTTGGGAGGCTTTTAAGAGAATTTACCTGGCAGAAAGGAGGAATCCAGGACAGGTACACACACTTCCATGGAATAAAACAATCTAATGCAAACAACAATTGCCAAACCACACAGTATTTCATTCAGCCTATCCAGTTCTTGGCTTTTCCCAGGAGAAAGTGGAATGTTTGAGCACACAACCACATTTATCCCATGATTTTTCCCCCAAGAGAGAAGCAAATCAAACCCACCAATTTTGCCATGCCAGAGAACACGACAGGATTAGAGGGTTGGGGTGAGGAGGGGCTGGGGGAGCTCTTTGCTCTGCAAGGAGTAAATAACATTACTACAGGCACTACTCCACTCCACAGGCACATAAGATCTCACTCGTGGAATGAAGCAGGAAAATACCTAATGGCCATGGAAAACCTGAGTGGGGTTAGAGAAATGCTCCTTTAACCCAGCACAGGCCCCAAAGGAGTTTCATCTCTTTGGGTCTGACTTAGCCAAATGCTGCTGCAACCCACAACTTCTAATAGATTTCAGGATTGTGGCTGAAAAAGGTTATTAAAAAGGCTATTTTGGAGCTACTTAAGCTATTTACTAGCAAGAGAACCATTTGTAAGCTCCCAGAAAATCACTGACTTGTGCTGTGGCAGCATTTTCCCCTTGAAACTGAGAACATAAATTGAGCAATTCCATTTCTAACTCAGAGTAATAAATCACATCTGCATGGGGATGTTGCCACAGTAAGAACAGGGGGGAATTGAGCCCCAAAAATCTGACCTGGAGCCTCATTTTTAGTCTCCAATCAGCCCTGCCCACACTCAGCCCCTTCGGATGGGATTTACCTTGCAGTTTAGGTCATTAATTAAGGGTTTAGGGTGTTTTTTAGGCCTGGAAGCACAAGTAGCCAAGGTTAGCTCTGGTTTGGGATCCTCTCCCCAACGTTAGAGGCTTTGGCACTCTCAGCATGTGCAGCACATTAGCCATTCAGGAACACACTTCAGGAATATTTGACCATCTCTTGGTTTCACTGACATCAAGATTTCTTTATCCTTCAGAGCTGCATTTATCAAGTACATATAAAATTACTGATTTTTAGATGTATCTTTCTACATACTATATAAACCTGCAGCCAGGCTGACACAGTCAGGTCATTTAATCAGGATTATATCAGTTTAAAGGGGGGAAAAAGTGACACTATGATTTTTTTTCCCCCTCACACAAAGCACAGTCATCAGCCACATTTAAGCTAAATCATTTCCTGGGGGTTCTCAACTGCTCTCCAAGATTTCCCTATATCCTCAGCTTCATTTAATGCTCCTCCATCCTCATCCCTATTTAATGTTCATCCACTGCTCCTCTGGTTTGTTGCTTGATATTAATGGAGCTTTTGGCTAGGATTTCTCTGCAGGATCATTTAGCTTTGGGCAAGATTTGACAGTTTTCACCCTGCAGACACAGGATATGAAGTAACAACTTGTTTCCTAACTCTGGTAGGGTCAGAACCCACAGTTAATTCCACGAGATCTCTCTTGAAACATAAACACCCCCATTTGTGAGGACAAGAGAGACAACCTGAACTGCCCCAAGGTGCAGCAGCTTCTCCAGGGCACTAGGAGGTCACTGCCAAGGGTCACAAAGGAAGAGGAGCAGAATTACCAGAGATTGCCAAAAAGGAGGTCCTCCAATCACTGCCAGCAAGTGCATGATTATTATGAAGATTTGTACTTCAGTCACATCAATTCTGATTAGGTACAAAAAGCCCAAAAAAGAAAACAAAACAAAACAAGAAGCAACAATTATTCCAAAGCAATTTCCAGTCAGTTATTGGCAGCTCAGCACAGCAACTCTGTCATGCACAGGATGAACACCACAAAACGCTGAGGGGAAGAGGTCAAAAAAAGGAATTTTGACAAATCTATCTAGTTGTATTGTTAATTTTAACAGTGATGCTGTGTTATACTTCGGGTTTATTTCACAGTGCAATGCAAATAATCCATGTAATCACTAGGAAACGTTGGAACTCTTCACTGCCCAATGCCAGAAACATTCACTTTTAACCTTATCCACCAAAAAAAAGGAACTGATTACAGATGATAAACCTCTGAAAAGATATTTTTAATCAGTTGTATTGTTAATTTTAACAGTGATGCTGTGTTATACTTCGGGTTTATTTCACAGTGCAATGCAAATAATCCATGTAATCACTAGGAAACGTTGGAACTCTTCACTGCCCAATGCCAGAAACATTCACTTTTAACCTTATCCACCAAAAAAAAGGAACTGATTACAGATGATAAACCTCTGAAAAGATATTTTTAATCCCTGTTATATTCCCTACCCTGTTTTCTTCATATGAATCCTCTCTCTGAATAGCATCAGGATTTAAACAGCAACACAAATCCCTCCAGGGTTGATGCAAATGGTGCAGAGGATGAAGTGTAAAGGTCACACAAGCAGCAAGAGAAAGCACTGCTGGTCCTGGCAGAGTCAGGAGGTGCTGCATGAGGGCAAAGAGGAAAGGCTGAGGGAAAAAAAGGGGATTTATGGCTTGTTTGAAAGGGAATGTGAAAGGCTTGGAGAGAGCAAGAGGGAAAAATAGGTGTACAAAGGAATGGCAGAACTAGGAGTAAAGAAAAATACAAGTGAAACAGAGGATGGACTTGCTGGTGTTATAGTACATAAATATATGTGTCATATATAAGTTATATATAATATATACATTATAGCCATATAATGTATATTTATAGTTCCTTTGTTAGGAACTTTGTTAGGACTAGATTATCTTAGAGGTCCTTCCAACCTTGAGGATTCTATGATAC
>NW_008668839.1:0-17044 GCF_000695815.1 Acanthisitta chloris
CGGACCGCTCACCCCTCGGGGCCGGGTGGAAACGCCGGAGTGAAGGGCGAGGGAGAAGGGAGGAAGATGTCCCAAAGTCACAGCTGTGTGTGTCGGTGCCTTTCTCGCACTTCCTCGTAGCGCGTTAGCAGCGCTTGGCTGTTCAGAGCAGTAGGGCGTGCCTCCTCTGCGGCGAGCTGTGCTGGGATTCGGGCGGGCTTGCTGGTGCTTAGTCGTTCGGGTTTGTTGGTTTTTTTTTATTTATTTCGGAGCACGTTTCCTTATTCTTAGTTGCTATAATTGTAGAGAGGCTGTTGATGATGATAAAGAGAGACAGGCACGTTCCTGAGTTGGGTAGGAACCTGAAAACAGACTGTGATCTGCTTCATGTGTTTGAAGTGATTTTTCAGGTTGTATCCTTGCATGATGCTTTGAAGGTCGGTGTTAATGTGTCTCACTGATAGTAAAAACAAGATGATAATAAAAGTGTTTTGTAGGTGAAGCAGTACTGTGTTGAATTCATGTGATCTACTCAGTGACTTGCTCGTTTTAGAGGGACTTATATTTTTGGCTTGAAGTGAGGAAGGTCTAGGATCAGTTTTATCCCTTCAAAATACCAGTGTTAGCATCAAACATCTTTGGAGATGGGGAGAAGGTTGTTACAAATGTCCTGTAAGAAACAAGCACCGATTTAATGATTTCTTTAAATATTCATTGTGTCTTCGTTGTAAAGTGATGTAATTAAATGTATTGAGGCCCAGAAACAGTTATCATCTTAATGTACCTCTGCTTCCTCGGTTAATGTAGTTCCTTAGCGATGATGTAAGAATAGATGAAAGGTTCTTTAGCAATCCAAAATAGTTTGACGTACATGACGTGCTTATGCAATTGTTTTGTGTTACTTGGGTTTGCAGGTGTTTACTTAGTGTGAAGTGAGTCTTACCTGGACTGAATTCTTGGCTGTAACTGAGAACTTGTGAATAGAAGACGGTTGTGTGAAATGTGGCAGGTGCAAGCTTGCTGCCCTAAACAGCAGCATGTGTTGTGAACTGCCTCCAGAGGAGCTTTTTCTGGAGTCTCATTGTGTCAGAAGATGGCATAGCGCTTGAACACACGTGGACTTTTAGAAAGTTCTGTTTAGACTGGACTTCATGTAGTGTGCATCTGTAGAGCGTATTAAGGTTTAGACTTTGACAAAGCACCCAAGTTGTCATGTGCATATACCTGAAAAACCTAAATCAGTATCATATATAATTGAATACCTCTGGTATATAACATCAGCATAGAATTGCAAACCAGTAATGGATTTCATACTCTATTGTCTGTAAATGCCTAATGCAAAGATATGTTGTGATAATTGTCAGTATAGTCCAGTAGTGTTACAAAAACAATTTGAACTGCTTTCTGAGAGAGTAATCCAATGTTAATAACATCTTAATAACTGGCAACCAGGTAATGTGCAAGTGTAGGTAATGGACAGTTTGTATTCATGTCATTCAAAAGAGTTGACATAAGTAGTGCTGTGTGCTTGCGAAGATGATAACGTTCCCATTTTTTTGAGCTAGGTGTGCAGGGTTAAACCTGCTTCAAGGGAGGAGGTGAAAGGGGCACAGTCCCAAAGGGCCAGGTGAGAACAAGTGCTTCTAAGCCTACCAAGGCTGCTACCACTAGTCAGCCGGGGTGATGTCAACTGATAGAGCTTTCTCCAGCTGCTGTTTTTTCTAAGGGGTACCCATGACAATTTCTTCCCCTTGCTTCAGTAGCTTTTCTTCATTATAATGTAACTGTGGCAGTAGTAGAAGAGAGTGTAGGAGTGTATTAAATTGGTAATGGAAAAATATTTTAAATAGTTGCAGCTTTTTACAGAATGTGGGTTGTTACCATGGGGCTCTCTGTTTATTTCATTAAAAAATGGAGTCTCAATATAGTAGCAGTATTTTGTTTTGCTTTTTTTTTAAAAATGAGTGGTGAATCACTCTTTCTTAAAATGACAGAAAGGATACTCATTTTGAAAAAGCTGACAGCGTAAAAAATTGTGGTTGTTTCATTTTAGAATAAACACTTCTGGAAGATTCTGTTTTATTATGCATTTTTCATGATGCTCATGACAGTACTGTCACTCCCTTATTTTTTTTTAAAATTGCATTTGAATTCTTGTTTGAATTCTTGAACTCTAGTTTGTTCCGGGGTCTTCAACATTTACGGGAGCACTGACTCTAAAAAAGTCCAGCTGTGTTACACTGCTTCTCTGAAACCTCCATGTACTTTACACTGTTCCCTGAGAGATCTTCTGGTGAATGACTACTGTAAGAGCTTTGCAGGTGCTTCATGTCACTGATGATAATATCCTGTACATGATCCTGCACAGTAATGGTATCTCCAAGTGCAGCTGTTGGCGACTAACTGGCAGAGAACTCATACTTCATAAAATAAGTGCCCCTGCTTGAAGTTGCATCACTGTGTGATGTTGTCTGGGAGCTTTGGTAATTGCAAAGACTTAGGAAGGTCACCAAACATACTTTGGCGGGCATAGAGGTGTTTTACAGGGCTGTAGAATACATTGCTACATTTCCTGTCTTGCACTGCTGTAAGTTTGGCACCACTAAGCAGGCACTGTTACACTTCATGGTTTCATCAGACTGCATAATGGCTGTTAGGTCTTAACTGGTGACTTCTGTTCATCCATAACTTCATGTCACCAGCAAACTGTGGGATTTCGACTCCCTCTAAGGAATTGTAATTCTATTGCTAAGCAACATGAGCTCATAAGAAGTTGTAGTTCTCACATTTTAAAATGACAAGTAAAGTGCAAATATACTGCATTAGAGAGGAGGATTGTGTAGTTGTCTAACAGCTAACGTTTTTTTCTGGAAATGCTGACATGAGCTTGTCCACTCAGAGCAGGAACTTTGTGCCAACAATTTCTGAAGTGGGCCATGATTAGAGATGAGCAGTTTCTTTAAAATGGAAACACTATTCATCAACTGGAATAACTGCTTCCAACATAGTGGTAAGCTCTGTAATCTTTTGGCAGATTGTAATTACATGCTTTTTCTCAGTCTTTGCATTCTCCCTTTAATGTTAGGCTCTTTCACTTGTATTAGCAGCTCTTTTTTTCACAATGGTTCTAGTTTCAGTTAGTATTATTTTGAACAAGGGAATTCAGAATGAAAATTCTAAAGGAGTCCTTAAAACTGCTGCATTAAACCCCAGTTTATTCTCTCTCACTCCCCCCCTTTGTTGGGTCACAGTCACCCTGTGATGGTATAGGGATAGCCCTTTTTTTTTTTTTTTTTTTCCCTCAGGTGCTTTTGGGCCCATGGACAGACATAATTGCAAAGAGCATACTCTTGTGTAGGGTCTTTCTTCTGGGGAAGCCTCTTTTGTCTGTCTTACATAATTTGAACTCGTATAAAGTAATGTAAATGGACATATGATAAAAATGCTTTGTCTCCTTTAGAGCTTGCTTTGACAAAGCACTGAAGATCAAGCAAATAAGATGGTGATTTTCAATATGACTCTTTCTGCTCCTCAAATCTAAATGCAACTTTGTGTTTTGCAGTACCATTACTTTTGGCTTGTTTGTAGCTTTCTGTTGCTAAAGCTGCAGTTTCATGAGACAGTTGTTTAAAATTACTGGGTTGGGTTTTCCACTGTGCTTCTGAGCACACTGACTTTAAGAACTTTGATTTAATTGTGAGTGTTGTAGCTTCCATGCCTTCACTCATCAGCAGTATTCATTTCTTGAAGTAAAGATCGTAGACTCATAGAATTTTAGGGGTTGGAATGGCCCTTATAGATCATCTAGTCGCACCCACCCCGCCTTGGGCAGGGACACCTTCCCGCCAGACTAGGTTGCTCAAGGCCTCATCCAGCCTGGCCTTGAACACTGCCAGGGTTGGGGCAGCCACCACTTCCCTGGGCAACCTGTGCCACTCTCTCACCACCCTCACAGTAAAAAAGTTTTTTCTAACGTCTAACCTAAAATTCCCCTCCTTCAATTTGAACCTGTTACCCCTTGTCCTATCATTGTAGTTCATAATAGAGTCCCTCTCCAACGCCCCTGTAGGCCCTTCAGATATTGAAAAGTTGCTATGAGGTCTCCACGCAGTCTTTTCTTCTCCAGGCTGAACAACCCCAACTCCCTCAGCCTGTCCTCATAGGGGAGATGCTCCAGTCTTCTGAGCAACTTTGTGGCCTCCTCTGGACTTTCTCCAACAGTTCCATGTCCTTCTTACGTTGAGAGCACCAGATCTGCACGCGGTATTCCAGGTGGGGTCTCAACAGATCAACTGTTCAGTCAACTTATGAAGTATACTTAGATTATTGAATTTCAATTTCATCATCATTGCACAGTACTTTTGCTTCTGAGATCATCTTTTTTAGTTAGGTATTTTGACAAAGATTTTGTTCTTTTCAGTATATTGCAAAAGTATTTTTTTCAGTATGTTTAACATTTGTGGAACTGTTAAAAAACCAGAATGAGTTATTACTGTTTCTGATTTATCAGCAACCTGTGGCTGGTTTACGGGTGAGGAATGTGTTGGGTATTTTTCTCCCTCGTGCTCCTTACATTTATTCCCCTTATTTTTTAATGTTTCTACCATTACTTGTCAAAATAACCTTCATTCAAATTCTGATTCTAACAGACAGTGGTTCTAGATGAGGCCTGTTCTTTTCTGTTCTTGTATCAAATATACAGAGATTGGGTAAATTCACACAGGTGAATTTTAATTACCTTGTAGTATTGCTTGAAAGAGAAACAGTTTTGGTCTGTTATTTATAGCCTGTTCACACTGTAGTATCTGGGTGCCTTGTATGTATGTGATGCCACGTATGCTGGCATACACCCAGGCATTCAGAACAGGTGGTGCTACAAAGGTGGTGAGTGATAGGCCCTTAAATTGTAGTGTAAGTCAAGTCACACTTTATTCTACGAAGCAAAAAACAAGAAGCAAAGGGAACCTTTAGTCAGAAGGTAATAGGAAGAAGAGTAGACAGCAAAGGACTTGGGAAAGAGATACAGTTTATATATGCCTTAAGTGAAGACAAATGAGGGAACTTGAAGGATTTCCTCAGATGTCTTCTGGTTTGTTTGGGGACTTCAGGCACTTCAGTGTTTTGGAATGAAATAAAACAGGATGTCACTTGTTCAGTTGTGTAATACAGCGTCTAACCCTGCCTATGGTAAGAAGCATGTAATAGATATGAGTCAGAAATTCTGAACTGTAAATGCAGCAGATATTATAATGTCATTTCCTTTTCTATTGGCCTTCCTAAATGAAAAAAGATAGTAGCAAACTTTTCTTTGTCTGGTTGTTTTGGGGTTCTCTTTAGTTATTTTTTTTGGTGAAAATATGTTACAGCATATATTAAATTCATTATAACATGCAGCAAAATAATTTTCCCCATAATTAACAAGTTATGCAAATCAAGCACCTAAGAAATACTTATACATGCATTGAAGTATTGGTATCTGATATTTTCCTGTGAAGTAACATCATGATACATATCGTGTTAGACCAATTTGTTTATTAGCAAGACTAATTAGCGTATTAGTAATAGCTCTAGATCTCTGTAGTACTGAACTTGATAACAAGAAATTAAATACTCTGACATGCAGCAGCTTACTGAAGAGTTACATGGAATGGAAGAAATTGTGCCCAGACACCTGAAGAAATATTTAAACATCTTAAAGCTTATATTGAGGTTTAGACTCAAAGTTGACAATAATAACTACAGAATCATATATTTTGTTTTTAAAGGAATCTCTGGAGGCCAACCCTTGCCTAAAGTATGGTCAATTAGAACAGGTTTTTCAGAGCCTTGTCTAGTTAAGTTTTTGCTGTCTTCAGGGATGGACATTTCACAGCCTCTCTAGGCTAGTGTTGAACTGTTCTCTGTTCTTCAGCTCCAGGGTCCTCTATACCCACATGATCCCTGCAGGAGATGTGGACACTCTAGATTTGCATGTACCTATGCTGTTCTCTAATGCATGCTGTGCTCTGCCCTAATGCATGTGCCAGTGAGACTGTACCTCACAAGATCACATTCATATACTTAAGGTGTGTACTGACCCTCCCTGAACTGACCACCTTCTAGCTGGAGTGCAGGACCTTTTATACTCTAGGAAAGATGCTGTGCTGCCTGGCCTGGACAGATACTATGATGCAGTCACTGGAGTGACTTCTGACAGCATCAGAACATGTTTTGACTGATGCTGTTACCTCTCCAGGGTCTCTCCCACTGGTATAGGCTTTCAATTTGATTTTTTGAGAAATATTTCTTTTCATTAGGAATCCTTTATTTCAAACACTTCTTTCTAATTTTTTAGTTAATGTTTAATGTAGCTGATGAGCCTGTTGCTCTTTCACATGACCAATTTGGGGCCAATACCCTGTCAGACAATTTGACATATTTGATTCTCACACAAAAATTCCCGTCTTCACAGTTGTTATTATCTAGAACATTTTGCATTTGATCTGATCTATTGTAATAATAATTTCATTATTTTTCTTGTGGCTAATGTATAACCTTGTGAAAGCCTTCTGTAGTAGGGGGAGTATTATTTTATGTTCATACAACTTCTAGTTTGGGCCCTATCTGCTTTTAATGTTTGAAGTCAGCTAATAAGAATTACTGAAAAAAGATGGAGATTTTTGGAGACATTTCAGAGTGTGGACAGCAGTCTGTAGCTCTGAGCTTAAACCTTTGATGCAGAGATCTCCAAATTGCTTTTGCATGTATTTATCTAAATTAATCAGAGTACAAAACATAAGCTTGCTTGCTTATTTTTAAGACTAAAAGTACAGACTCTTATCAAATCAACAGTGGCAATACTTGTTCCAGGCCTTTTTTGAAGTCAGCCAGTAAGTCTCTCTTACACTGGGTTTGAGCTCTGCTGTCCTACTTCCAAGACCTCTCCTAATATCTGATAAGAGCAAGACTGGAATCTTGTATTTCTTCCTGAAAGTGTCCTGATACCTAACACCAGAATTAAAGCCAAAACAAGCAACAATAACAAAATCATGTCATGGGGAGTAACAAATAATTTGAACCATGAGCTGCAGGCAGGTGGTAAAAACAGTCAGGTGAGTCCTATATGTTGGTCTGAATGTCTGTATTTCATCCAAACACTCTGCACTGCAAAATGAACAAGAAGCTTGTGGAGAAATGGATGGAATCCAGGCAAGTACTTTTGTCCACTCTTCCCCATCAGGAGGGTGTTCATTACTGGACAGTAGAGCTGCATCTTCCCTGGCCCCTTCAGATGCTGTGTAGTTTAAGTTCCCTACTATGTATCCACAAACACTACAAGCTCTCTTTTAAGATTTTTATTGAAAGAGTTCTTGTGCATGTGCAGTATTGAGTATATTTATTTTTTGTATTAGAATAGCAACTAGAAATTAATAGAGTTATTGTATAATTGTTGTATATGGCCCATGCAGGAACTTTTAAGAAGAGGGACATGTAGTTTCACAGAATCACAGAATGAGTAAGGTTGCAAGGGACCACCAGTGGAGTCATCTGTTTCAGCCTCCCTGCTCTAGAGTACATTGCACAGGATTGCATCCAGATGGTTCTTGAGTATCTCCAGTGAGGGATAGTCTACAACTTCACTGGGCAATCTGTTCCAGTATTTGAGCATCTGCACAGGAAAGAAGTTTTTCCTCATATTCAGGTGGAGCTTTCAGTGTATCAGTTTCTGCCCATTTCTTGGCTCCACTGAAAAGAGCCTGGTTCCATCCTCTTGGCACCCTCCCTTCAGGTACTTGACAGATGTTGGTAAGATCCTCTCTCAATTGCCTCTTCTCAAGGATGAACAGGCCCAGCTTCTTCAGCCTTTCTATTTGAGCAACAGGAAAGAAGTTTTTCCTCATATTCAGGTGGAGCTTTCAGTGTATCAGTTTCTGCCCATTTCTTGGCTCCACTGAAAAGAGCCTGGTTCCATCCTCTTGGCACCCTCCCTTCAGGTACTTGACAGATGTTGGTAAGATCCTCTCTCAATTGCCTCTTCTCAAGGATGAACAGGCCCAGCTTCTTCAGCCTTTCCACATAAGAGATGCTCCAGTCCCCTACTTATCTTCATAGGCTTTCAGTGTATCAGTTTCTGCCCATTTCTTGGCTCCACTGAAAAGAGCCTGGTTCCATCCTCTTGGCACCCTCCCTTCAGGTACTTGACAGATGTTGGTAAGATCCTCTCTCAATTGCCTCTTCTCAAGGATGAACAGGCCCAGCTTCTTCAGCCTTTCCACATAAGAGATGCTCCAGTCCCCTACTTATCTTCATAGCCCTCTGCTGGACCTGCTCCAGGAGCCCCATTTCTCTTGTACTGAGGAGCCTAGAAGTGTACACAGCAGTCCAGGTGAGGCCTCACCATGGCTGAGTAGAGGGGCAGGATCTCCACAGTCTGCTGGCAGTTCTCTTCCTAATGCCCCCCACGATGCTCTTGGTCTTCTTGACCGTAAGGGCACACTGCTGGCTCATGGATAACTTGTTCTCCACCACAACTCCCAGGTTCTTCTCTGCAGAGCTGCTTTCCAGCCCATGGGCCTGTACTGGTGCATGGGGTTATTACTCCCCAGTTGCAGGTTCCTGTACGTTGTTGACTTTCAGATAGTTCTTCTCTGCAACATCTCTCCAACTTGACAAGGTTCTTCAGAAGGGCAGCACAGCCTTCTGGGGTGCTGGCCACTCCTCACAGCTTTGTGTCATCAGTGAACTAGCTGAGGAAGCGCTCCATCTTCTTCATCAATAGCTTGGAAGAAGGGACAAACAATACTGGGCCCAGTAACCACCCTTGGGAGATATCACTAGTGACAGGCTTTCAACTACACTCTGATCATGCTGATCACTACCCTCTGGGATCTGCTGTTCAGCCAGCTCCCAATCCACCTCACGATCTACTCGTCCAGTCCGCACTTCCTCAGTTTGCCTATGAGGATATTGTGAGAGAGAGTGTCTAAAACCTTGCTGAAGGTCAAGGTAGGCAATATCCAGTGCTCTCATTTAATCCATCCAGGTAGTTGCCTCATTGTAGAAGGAAATCAGTTTCAAGTCCTTGTTGTCTTTTCTGTCATCAGCAAATACTCTTATTTCTCTCATCTGAGCACATAAAGAATAGTAAAATTTAAGCAGATTAAAAATTTTCCTGCCCACAAGGAAAAGAGAGGACTAGTGGCATAAAGCTATTAAGGGGGGGGAAAAGGTATAGAAGCTAAATACATTTTTATAAAGTGCAGTGATGCCACATGATATTATTGAGCACCAGAAAGTGCTCCAATATATTTTGGTTTTGTGAGTTCTGTATAAAAATAATAGAGTAAAAACTCTGCCTGCACAAAAATACCCTGTCTTGGTTTTTTTTCCCCTCTCCTTCCCCTTTAATTAAACTGTAATGAATTATTGAATCTTTGTTGGTTTAGACCCAGTGTGAAAGGTAGTTCTTGTACCAGTTTAGTTTCAGAAGGATAGCTAATAGTACTTCCCTTCTAGACCTCTTCTATTTGCAGGAAGAAACTTTTGTTCTAGATAAGGTGTTTTCTCAAGCCCTGTGTGGGATACTTGTCTTGTTTATATCAAATAGCTGGACTGCCGTTGAATTCTAATCTGACATTTGGAAGGACCTAGATGTGTGAAAGTAGGATTTCTTTAGGACACTTCTACAAAACTAATATGGGGGGGGTTTGTGTGTATGTGTTTTGTTGTTGTTTGTTTTTTAATCTGTGTAACAGTTTTCTGTTTGTGGCTATGTGGGCTGGTTGGTTGGTGATTTTTATATGCATGTAATTGATAATAGGTTTATGGAAGTAACCTAAGAGGGTACTTTGTGTATGATGTTAGTTCTGTTTGTTTGCGTTTCCCAAATTGTGAATCTTGTTAGGCAAAAGAATGTTTTTTTGTGTAAAAATGTCTTTATTTCTACTGTAGTAAAACTTCCACTTTAGAAGACAGCAATTCTCATGCAGCTGCAAATAAATGAGAACAGCTGCATTAAAATATAAATAAGCCCTGTCTACCTGCTTGGATGCTTTGTAAAGTTTGTCTGCTGAATCTGTTTTCTGTTCTAAAGAGAGCTATAATGATAATGTAAATTTAATTCTTGAACCTGTTGTTGTTGCCTATAGGTTTTTTCCCACATCTATACATTAAAAGGATATTTATATTTAAGAGTTATGCAAAGTGACAGACTATAGAAGTATTCTTGTTGAATGAGGAGCAGTTGCAAGTTGTGCCCAACTTTGAAGTTGTAGGTAAACTGATGAGTTCTGTTCAATAGAAAAATGCTATGTGTGCACCTTGTGGGATGCAGTGGTGTTCTATAAAACTGCCGCAAGATTTTGTGGTAGTGTTTTACCAATATGTGCCAATGTCATGTACGTTTCCTGAGTATTATATAGCTAAAGAATTGGAAGGCTTACTATGTTTTGGAGTGTAGATTCTTTGGTTTTAATTCCAAATCTGAAAACTTAGCTTTGTCCTGTCTGTTTTTTTCAAATACAGATCCAGAGGATAAAAATGGGAACTCCTGGATCAGGACGGAAGAGAACTCCAGTGAAAGACAGGTTTTCTGCGGAAGATGAAGCTCTGAGTAACATTGCCAGAGAGGTCTGTTAAATTTAAAATTGCCTTGAATTCAGAAATAAGGATGAAGGCACTCTTGTTATCCAGAAAAAGTTATTTTATTTAAGCTGTGCATTAAAAAGTGTTATTAGCCAAAAATATGACAATTAATATAAGCTAAGGGAATTTTTGATCAAAAATCACATTTACTGAAATGTCATCACAGTGAGATATTAAATGTATGATTAGTCGAACTTCACTTAAGCACACTTAAATTTGACAGATATTTCTACAGCTAACAACTGGATTTTTCATTTGTCTTAGAGCATGTAACTTTCACAAGTCTAAGACTAAGAAAAATTACCCGTTTATCTTATTACTGTGTGCAGTATTCTTACAATGGTAAGTATAGTGTATTAGTGTTGATGGACTAATAGTCATTATTAAAATATATTCATAATAGGTTCTATTTCAAATGTGAAAAGTCACATTTCTGTCAAAATAAGTGTAATATGTACACTATACCAAAAGTTTCAGCACCTGAGAAATAGGGCTGCAGATAAACAGCCATAGTGCAATTAACCAGAAGTTGATACAAAGGGGAATTTTGTCCTGCCGGATATGGGAAGGATGCAGCTGGAATTTAGAGTCTTACTGACGTCTGTTTGGACTAGACTTTTTCTGGGAGGAAATGCTGTGACTAGGGAACAAAAGCCTTAGTACTGTTTGTATACAAGTGGATACAGAAGCTTTGAGCTACATTATCTACAAAGCTGCTCACCCTAGTTGACATAAATGAGTGCAAAATGGAGATTCTAATTGGCTTTGTAATATAAACTGTTGTCTGTTTACATGTATGTAAGACAAAATAGGTTAGGTGGTAGGTCTTTGAAAATATTGCTTCTTTATGCATTTTCAAATGTAGCCATCATAGTCTGTGGACAAAAGGTATGCTTTGTCAGAAAGAAAAATAAAATTCAGTCAGTAACTTTTCAGAAAGTGATGTTCACACTAAGTCCTATGGAAGGTCTTGCCCTGACAGCTAAGTTCTGTGTGGGACTCACTCATCAAGTTTCATCTCCCAGTTTTGAGGGAAAATAGTTAATGAAAAAGAAGAAACATGTCCTAAACATCTGTGAGTGTTTGCACAGTACAGTAACACCAGCTTGCCATTTGGCCTAAAACGAGGTCTCAATAGCGAGATGTAGTATTATCTTACTTTAAATTACTGTTGGGCTTTGTTCTCTTACATCACTAAACCAGTCACTTAAAATTTGAAGATGAACGTAAGTTAAACAAAAATGAAGGGTTTTTCCTCATAGTCATAAATTGAATCTGTACTAGGACACAGAGCTGGAAGTGTTATCTCACAAAGATAATGTGAGTTGAATATGTCTGTTCCAAGATTTAATGTATATTGTCGTTTCTCCTGTTCTGTCAAAAATGGACTGGAAAAAGAACTTGCTCAAAAGGTCATAAAACTCATTCATTATTCTGATGTTAATCTAAATCTGCTGAAGATAACTAAAATTTTTATGCTGATCAGCATGTCGTTTAAGGCATAGGCATTTCACGTTGCCTTCAGCTGTTTTATGTCTACTAATAATTCTTAAAGCCTATTTGAATTAAATAGTTTTAAATGTCCCTTTTGATTTTCTTATTAAAATTTTTTCCCTTTCTAATGTTCTAGTATCTTTCTGTGTTTCGAGGGTCACCTTTCATGGCTTGTTAGGGAAAAGAGAATTTGATATATTTTGGAATAACATGGTTTGTTGCCATTACATACATGTTTTCAAAGCTAGAAATTTGTAGAAAATTGTATACAGCCATTTCTTTTTTTATTGCCCTATCCAGGTTTCACTTTAATAGTCTTAACATAAAGTAGTATGCAAAGTTGTATGCCATCATGAATATTAGGTTAACACAGTATATGCTACTGACAAATTGTTAATCCCTCAATCAGTGTAGGAGGAGGTGGCCTTGAGTTCCCTTGTCATCCAGCAGCTCTTGTCATTGAATTGGTAGCTGTAATTCATAGTATTAGCCACTTTCCTTTAAAGAAAACTTACTGTAAAGGAACAGGGTGCATTTCTTAGGTCATTAACAGGCTTTTCTGCTGTTACATGCTGAGTTCCATCTTGAGCATCCGGTTTTACTCTGCCATACATGTGCCTTAGCATTTGAGACTGGGGCAGGTTTTCTGTTACCATGCTGACATACAGCATGCCAGTTATCAGGGCATGAATATATAGAGTAGGTATAATTTGTTATTCTGAGGCCATTATCTCAGCAGCATAACTTGGTTATCTTTTTATGGTCAAAGGGTGTTTTGTTCTTCAACTTGCTCTTCTGAAATTACCCTTTTTTGTAGATGGTGCTTACTACAATTGAATTGAGTCCTGTGATCCACATCTTGTGTGGAAAACATTCATAAAAGATGCTCTAGGCATCAAGAGATGGTAAACAGAATATGCTGAAACAAAAGGCTGCACTCAGGATGATCTGTGTGGTGAAACTACATAGAAGTGCTCTGGGATTCAGAGCAGTTACAAAATGGCAC
Source organism: Acanthisitta chloris (assembly GCF_000695815.1). Taxonomy (NCBI): domain Eukaryota; kingdom Metazoa; phylum Chordata; class Aves; order Passeriformes; family Acanthisittidae; genus Acanthisitta; species Acanthisitta chloris. The sequence continues at coordinate 13,103 of NW_008668839.1, forward strand.
TAGGAATTATCAGATTTTGTAATACTAGCAAAGAACTCTAGTGTATGATGGTTCAGGGTGTTTTTTTCTCCAAAGGGTCGGATTTGAGAAGGTGCTAATCTTATTCTTTATCCCTATGTTTAATTTGACAAAATTGAGATTTCTTTGTTTTGTGGCATGTGTCAAAAAAAAAAAGTGATATCTTCCTTTTGGTACCAGTAAACACTGCTTTCTAGGAATTTCTCTGCACTGGTTGAATCTCATGTGGCATTTTACTTTGAAAAAATGTAATGGAAAACGAACGCTATCGTAGGATCTGAGGGGCTTGTTCAAACTACTTCCTCTTTGGTATTTCTATCATTTTTTCCCATCTTTCCTCTGCATCAGAGAAGTTTTTTTCTGTTGGCTGTTCCCTCCCCTTTACTTCTTGTACTTACTTTTGTTATGTAGGGAGCTCTTTTCTATCTGTTCCTTGCTGTGGAAGTTTGCATTGGGACAAGCTCTTTTGCAGTGTCTCTGTGCTACACACAGGTATGCTCAAACATCACCAGTGGAGTGAATTACTGCCTAATTCCAAGAACTTTTGAGTTTCTAGACCTCTTTCTTTAGGACCTACTTTTTATTCTGTTGTGATATTCTTCCTGGCATTGAATTCCCCACGCTCACTGAAACTGAGGATGGGTAAAGGTGATGTACATATGCAGGGACAGGGATCCATGCATCCTTTTCTGGAAGCAATGTGCTTTCCCTATTACTGAGGGTCTGAAATGAGATTAATTGCAGTTGATCAGTTTGGCAGTTTTACCTTGGTACAACAGAGAGGACTGCCAGTTAATCATGTTTGTTTCAAAAGCAGTGGGAACAGGTGTAGGTATATTGTAAATGTGTTCCCTGCAAGGAGAAAAGGAACTCCGAGTGTAAAGGCACACAACTACATTAAAATGGAGAAAAGGCAAATGTATTCTAATTATAGAATAGCTGACTTCAAATTAGCCTCTCTCTTGTAAGAAAAAAAGCCTGTCTCCTGATAATACAGAGAGTTCCTTTATACAGCTTTGTGGTTATTTCTCTGGCTGTTGTAATGGATTCTAAAACTGTTAGCTTTCTCACCCTGACAAAGAATAAAGCTACCTGGTGTAGAAGTCCAATTTCTTGTCTCATGGAAAGTTCTGCCTTTCCAAATTACAGATAAGGACTGCCTAGTGTAACTTCAGGCTCCTGGCAACAGTAGTCTCTTATTTGTTAAACAAAAAGGATTCCTGCATAACTAAATAAATGAAAGTTAAGGTTTGTGTTCTCAAGGTTATGTTCACAGTTTAAGCTGGAGACAGTTGATACGATCTCAGGATCCGTTGTCTCCGTGGATTTGTTGTGTGGACAGAGTATCTTCAGCTGAGACATGGATAACTGCTTCACCTGTCCTTGTAATTGAAGTTGTGTTCATTTGAAGTATTTAGCAGTAACCTGTCCTCACCAGGCAGCTTGTGAGAACAGGTTTCAGTCACTTCTGTGTTCTTATATTGGCTGTGTCTCAAACTCAGATACAATGACCATCCTGGCAGAAAGTGAGAAGAGTGACTGTCGTCATCTCACCATCTTCAACTTTACAAGCAACAGTTTGAAGGCACAATCAGGATTTACCTTTTTTTGCCTTTCTGTGCTTCCATCAGGAGCCCTTCCATTCCTCAGGGCTGACTAACTAGATTACAAAGAACTAGATATTGTGGGCAAGATTGCAACAATTTGATTTGATTTCGTTTGATTTCCTCCTTGTAGAATCTTATCTGTTGTTTTTTGGTTTTTTTGTTTGGGTGTTGTTGCCTTTTTTCAGAAACTGTTCTCATTACTATTTTCACTGTATATCAGGAGCCTGGTGTTATCTAACATGGAAGAGAATAAAGATTCATTTGGATTTAAAATTCCCTCTAGTTGCTTAAACTTTGAGTAAAGTGCAGTTCTTCCTTTTGGTAAAAATGTCATGTTACTGAATTGCCATGGTAGGAAAATCCAAGAGTTCAATATTTTTAAATGTTTGTAGGCTATATCCTGAATTTTGAAACAGTTGACAACATAGTCTTTGTCATACTGAATCTGTTCGAAGTTCAGTGCATGTTTTTCTCTGCATATACTTTCAGTTTCTCTTAAGAAAACAAACTCTCAAAAAATCCTACCCTCATATGGATATTGTCTTTGCAGATGCTAGATAATTTTTGAATTTGTTTTAATAAGAGATCACATAAATATTTTAAAATCAGCTACTTATTTCTACTTTGGTATTAATTCAAAGTTTTGTTTGGTTTTTTAATAGTGTTAAGGATATTTTGGGGGATATAGGATATTCTAGAGATTTTCTAATCTATGTATGGATCTGTATAATTGTGGTTTAACCCCAGGCAGCCACGGAACACCACAGAGTCACTGGCTCACTCCCCCACCAGCAGGATGAGGGAGAGAATCAGAAGGGTAAAAGCTAGCCTTTATCTCAACTGATGGGTTGAGATAAAGAAAGTTTAATAGAGAAAGCAAAAGCTGCACACACAAGCAAAGCAAAACAGGGAATTAACTCCTGGCTTCCCATGTGTTTAAAAAGAAAGATGAACAGAACTGAGGCAAAGATGACTTTCTAAATAACTGTAATGCAAAACAGGAACTCCTGGCTTCCCATGTGTTTAAAAAGAAAGATGAACAGAACTGAGGCAAAGATGACTTTCTAAATAACTGTAATTAGTTGTTAACAATTGGGTCTTAGGTGAAAATCAGGAAACTGACCATGTCACCCCCTGCTACTTCTATGTTTATACATATATATATATATATTTTCTTGCTACCCCCATGTTTTCTAAATATAGGCTCCTGGCTTCCCATGTGTTTAAAAAGAAAGATGAACAGAACTGAGGCAAAGATGACTTTCTAAATAACTGTAATTAGTTGTTAACAATTGGGTCTTAGGTGAAAATCAGGAAACTGACCATGTCACCCCCTGCTACTTCTATGTTTATACATATATATATATATATTTTCTTGCTACCCCCATGTTTTCTAAATATAGGCAACAAAATAACCTAATCAAAGCGAGTACTGCTTTAAGGTACTGCTTAACTGCTTGAAAACAGCCAGGATAATCATATTCTTCTAGAATGAAATGCTGTTTATGCATGTGCAAGGAAAGCTGACCTTTTTTTTTTTTTCTTTCATGCAATGCTTTTTGATACCTTTTTTGAAATGAAGAATTTGAGAACTCAGCAGTGAACAGATTGCTTTGTTTTGTTACTCAGAGCAGAGCTAATACCCAAACAAAATGCAAGTTTGGCACTTGGTTTAAAAACACATATTTATCCTTAGGGTAGAAGGTAAAAGATGAGTAGTATGAGTGTGCTCATATACAAAAGAAAATTTGCATATTTAGTTACAAATTAATCATTTTGTAATGAGTCTTTTTTTCTTATCCAGTCAAAGTCTTGAGGGCCTGTTACTTGTGTTTCTACCCGTTTTTTTTGGTTACAAAGGTCTCCTCTGTAGTCCTCTTATGTCCTTTTTTGATCCCTTTTCTGAATAAAATACATGCTAAATTGTTGTATCTATACTTAGTGACTCCTGCTTGCCCTTCAGATTGTATAACCAAGTGATTTATTTCCATTTTAGCCACAAGTGTAAGCATCCTTGTATGGTTCTAACAAGTTTGGATGCCTTATCTCTTCTTTGCAGTTAAAGTGTTCAAGAAAATTCAGCTATCCCATATCAGTTGGAAGTCCCCTTTAGAAATTTCTAAAATAAAATGTCAGATTTGCTAGATCTTGGACTAAAATAAAATGTCAGATTTGCTACATCTTGGACAATCCATAGCTGAATTTTTACTTAAGAAAGACAGAAACTTGGTATGTATCACTTTTTAATAAGCCGTACTTCAATTAGATTAGATTAAATATATATATTTATAATTATACATTTTAGTAATGTATAGAA